>NC_091291.1:149598402-149810902 GCF_032444005.1 Ranitomeya imitator
TGCCCAGCGACGTAGTATATTGCCCAGCCACGTAGTATACAGCACAGAGCCACGTAGTATATTGCACAGCCCACTTAGTATATTGCCCAGCCACGTAGTATATTGCACAGCCCACGTAGTATATTGCCCAGACACGTATGTAACAGGTTAAAAAAGAATAAAAAAATAAACATATACTCACCTTCCGAGGGCTCCTTGTAGTCCTGGCGCCTGTGTGCGGTGCACGCGGCAGCTTCCGGTCCCAGGGTTGGTATGAGCGCAGGACCTGTGATGACGTCGCGGTCACATGACTGTGACGTCATGGCAGGTCCTTCTCGCATAGCATCCTTGGCACCGGAACCTGACGCTTGCACTGCCGAGGAGAGGACGCAACGTCGGAGGGTGAGAATAACCTTTTTTTTAAATTATTATTTGTAACATTAGATGTTTTTACTATTGATAATGCATACGCAGCATCAATAGTAAAAAGTTGGTCACACAGGGTTAACAGCTGCGTTAGTGCAGTGCGTTACACTGCGGTTCATTAACTCTGGCATTAACCCTGTGTGAGCGCTCAGCGCTGACTGCAGGGCAGTAACGCAGCGGCCATCTCACTGCCAGACTATGGCCGTCGCTGATTGGTCGTGACAATGGTCGTGGGCGTTTTGCCATGACCAATCAGCGACTTGGATCCTGACAGGCAGAGGCCGCGACCAATTAATATCCGTGACAGACAGACGTGACCCTTAGACAATTATATAGTAGATGTGTGTAAATATGTGTGTGCGTGTGTATATAAATATATCTACTATATAATTGTCTAAGGGTCACTTCCGTCTGTCCGTCAGTCCTTCTGTCACAGATATTCATTGGTCGCGGCCTCTGTCTGTCATGGAAATCCAAGTTGCTGATTGGTTGTGGAAAAACAGCCACGACCAATCAGCGACGGGCACAGTCCGGAAGAAAATGGCTGCTCCTTACTCCCCGCAGTCAGAGCCCGGCGCCCGCATATTCCCCTCCAGTCACCGCTCACACAGGGTTAATGCCGGCGGTAACTCACCTTCCGTAATCCGCCTAGCCGCACGCGCCTGCCGCTATCTTCCGTTCCCAGCGATGCATTGCGAAATTACCCAGAAGACTTAGCGGTCTCGCGAGACCGCTAAGTCATCTGGGTAATTTCGCAATGCATCCTGGGAACGGAAGATGGCGGCAGCCGCGTGTGTATCGCTGGAGCTATGCTGGATCCCAGGGGGTGAGTATAAAACTATTTTTATTTTAATTATTTTTTTTAACAGGGATATGGTGCACACACTGCTGTATACTACGTGGGCTGGGTTATATACTCTGTGGCTGCTATATACTACATGGGCAGTGTTATATACTCCGTGGGCTGTGCTATATACTGTGTGGGCTGTGTTATATACTACGTGGCTGCTATATACTGCGTGGGCTGTTATATACTGTTTGGGCTGTATTATCGCATTGGGTATTCTACAATATGTATGTATATAGCAGCCACATAGTATATAGCACAGGCCACGTAGTATTGTCTGCTATATACTACATGGCTCCTATATACTACATGGCCTGTGTCATATACCATGTGGCTGCTATATACATGTATAAATACATATTCTAGAATACTCGATGCGCTAGAATCGGGCCATAGGGGAAAAATTATGGAATCACAATTCTGAGCACTGTATATATAATGCACTGATAATACAGGGGTGTCACAATAATGTAAATATGCCATGTTCGGAGTATACTTCTAGAAGGTTCCATGGCTTTACAGACACACGCTGTGGGCTTTCTGACCCCCCTCTCTTCCCCCGAGCTGCCTGTGGGTTAATACACTTCTCCGCCGCCTGCCAGCTGTGTAATTCTAAACCATTCCCCCCTCCCACCTGCATGCAGCTGTAAAACCGCAAGTAAAGAGTAGCAACACATGGCAATCCCTTTGTTTAGCTACAGTGGTCCTTTAAGACCAAATATATCAACAAAGTGTAGTCACATAAATAGGTAGTTTATATTTCTGGAAACCACAGGGACAGGGCTCCCAACTGGTGGGGGTTTTGGGAGCTCAGAGCTTAGCAGAAATTGAAAAATGCATTACTGCTTAACTGAGGTTCATAGCCAAGCCGTGTTTGGATTTAAATGAACGTCCATTTCGTGCTGAGAAAAACGGTAATTGTGTTGTCCTTCTACGAGGTTCATATGCCAAGATATGTTTAATAGATGGTTTTTCATTCCTTTCAAAGCAGGGGGTATCCAGCCCACTCAGTGATGTCACAACCAGGGGTATAAGACAAGGAGACCTCATTTTTCACAAGTCTTTGTCCAGGGAGCTAGCTGAGAGACGCTCTGTGATGCATTTTGATGTATAGCCCCTCCCCCCACACCACATGGTCTGCCAGGAAATGAAACTAAGTGTATTTTCATCAAAAATCCCTTTTTATTTTGCGATGGTCTGTACATATGATAATTGTCTCATTTTATAATATCTTTTATATACTTTTGTAAACACTGCCTAATCTTTTTTAGAGTAAAAGTTATAATATTTGCTAGCGTTGTTTTCCTTGCTCTAAAACTTACCCTGAGGGTATGTGCACACGCTGCGGATTGGCCGCTGCAGATTCGCAGCATTTTTCCATTCGTTTACACTACCATGTAAACCTATGGAAAACAAAATCCACAGTGCACCTGCTGTGGAAAAAACGCGTGGAAACGTAGAATTGTTTATTCCGCAGCATGTCAATTCTTTGTGCAGATTCCGCAGTGGTTTACACCTGCTCCATAATAGGGATCCGCAGGTGTAAAACTGCAGGTGAAATCCACACAAAAACCCGCGGTAAATCCTTGCTAATTCCGCAGGAAATTCGCAGTGCGGATTACTTGCGGATTTACCAAAATCAGTCCAGAAAAATCTGCAGAGTAGTCCGCGGTGTGTGCACATAGCCTAAAGCCTCTGACCTAAGCCATTGCTACTGATTAGGATGGCTCCTGACCTGTTATTAAATAAGAAATTGGAGCTGGTTGCAGCGGAAGTGTCCTGAGCTTTTGGGGAAGCTGACAGTGATGGATGGCGTTGATAACTATTTTTCCCGCCTGAGTGGGAGTACTTATATTGACCTCGCTGCAGCGTGCCCCATAGCCAGTACATAGCAGGCAGCCTTTCTGGAGACTAATTATACTAGGTTCAGTTCCCTGTCTGACCTGAGGGTAAGGGGGGCGCCAGAGAGCTGCAAGTTCCAAACCGGAACTGGGAAGTGTGATATAAATAAATTCCCTTCAGAAGGAATTAGGGGCAACCATACAACCCTGGTACATGACATATTGGTGACAGCGGTGGGGATGATAAAAATATCCCCCTGTGATTCATAACGTATACTGAGCACTTTATATATACTGTACTGCTAATACAGGGGTGTACTCACTTATACTGTGCACTGTATATATAATGTACTGATAGTACAGGGGTATACTAGTCTGCCACTAGGAGTTTCAGGGCCCCATACTGGCAAAATTATCGGGCCCCCTTGACACTCTGCCTCCACACCTGTAACCTTCCACTCCTGGAAACACTCGTCTCCTGCACCACGTCCTCGCCAGTCTGATACAGTTCCCATCACCAGATCACAGTTAATGTACAGACAGCAGCTTTGGTTTTGGCCACCACCACGACACGGAGTCTCTCCTGGCCGGGATCTACTCTATTAAACATTTCTTACAATATCCGATCCTCTTAAGTATATTTTTATTTATAATTAGGAATGAGTCACATATACAGTGTGTCCGTAAAGTCATGGTGCACTTTTGACCAGTCACTGGAAAGCAACAAAAAAAACGATAGAAATGTGAAATCTGCTCCAACTAAAAGAAACCCTCTCCCAGTTTCATACCTGTTCAGTGCAGGTCGATGTGGGCTCCATTTGTTGCCCTATACACATCCAAACGATAGTGAAGTTCTTGCCACACACGGGTAAGGACGTCTGGTGTAACAGAGTGAATAACGTCTGTGACTCTGTTTAAAGTGATTAATGTCGTTGATACGTTCAATGTACACATGTTGCTTCACATAACCCCAAAAGTAAAAGTCTAAGGGCGTCAGATCCGGGGATCGTGGTGGCCATGGCTTGACAGGACCCCTGTCTATCCACCGCCGGGGGAATGTTCTATCCAGAAACTCACGAACAATGGTGGCGTAGTGTGGAGGGGCGCAGTCCTGTTGAAAGATGACACCTTCTGGAAATTGTGGCACTGCATACAATTCCAACATGTCAAGATAGCCTCTACAGACCAGTCACTGACTGATGGCCTACCAGACCGGGGTTTCTCCACCAAACTGCCGGATTCCTTCAACTGCTTATCCCACCGAGTAATGTTATTCCTATGTTGTGGCGCTTCATTATAAACACGCAGATATTCAAGTAGCACTTTGGTCACGGATTCAAATTTAGCGAGCCACAAAACACACTGAACTTTCCTCTGTACCGTCCACATCTCAACTGGCATGGAAAACCGCACAGCTGGCATAAGCTTGTGGTTGCATGAGGTCATAGACCTGGCAGCGTATTAATCAGAGTTCAGTTTATCAGGGGTTAATCTGACTGGGGGCTCAGCAACAACTTCAATAAGTTTGTGTTGTTTGATTGGTTCGTCTTATGAACCCTCATGAACAGGTTGGATATCATTGGGCCAGAGAAAGGGCGCCAAAATGTAAGCTATAAAAGTGCATCATGACTTTACGGACACAATGTATTTTTTAGAATGACCATTAATACCACATACAAGGGACAAATACCATCATACCCTGACCAGACCAGATATTACCATGGCGTAGTGACCGAATACCACCTCATACAGGAAACAAATACCTCCACACAATGACCAGACCACATATTTCCATGTCATAGTGACCGAATACCACCACATAAAGAAAACAAATACCGCCACACCATGACCAGATCACATATTAACACTACAGTGACCGAATACTACAATACTGATCATTAATAAACAAAATACAATATTAATGCCATTTTACACAGGAGCTCTGCATATAGTGTCAGTGTGCAGATAATAGTGATCACCAGTGACATTACACACAGGAGGTCTGTATATAGTGTCAGTGTATAGGTAATACAGTGACCAAAAACAGCAAAACGAGGCAGAGATGCTTACCTGCCTAGGCCTCTAAACAAATGCACTAACAGGACGCAGTGGACCCATGTGGTTAAGATGGAGACTAACAGGTGCAGCATAACCGATGAGGCAGCCACTCTCAACCTACCAAACTAATGGAGGGGGTGGCTGCTTGGCACATTGCTGCCAATCCACTGCATCCTGTTAGTGCATTTGTTTAGAGGCGTAGGCAGGTAAGCATCTCTGCCTCGTTTTGCTGTTTTTTTTTCTAATTTTTGGAGGATCTCTGAATCCGCTTCTTGTGCTCTTGCTGTTTAGATAATACAGTGACCACCAGTGACATACACAGGAGCTCTGTATATAGTGTATATGTGTATAGTATGTATAGTGCAGGAGAACAGAGAGACAGCAGCCAATTAGCGCTCTCCTCAGTCTGGTGAGGAAAGCGTTCATTGGTCAGCATCTCTCCCTGCATGACATGCCCCCATTTTGAACTCCTGCACTCCGCTCTCCCTGGCACTGGGTGTTAGCAGGATTACAGGAGGGAGTGAGAGGGGCCCGATGCTACATGATATGGGGCCTGCCTGCAGAGACCACCCTCCACTTCTCAGCCCCAGAGCAGTGGCACCAGCAGTATGTCCGCCCCTGGCTGGGGGCCCCTAGGGGAGCGGTGGCCCTAGGCAGCTGCCTAGTCTGCCTGCCCCTAACACCGGCCCTGCCTAAGAGTGAAGTAAGAGGACGACATGTGTAGGTGCAGGGAGTATAGGAAAGCCTCGGCCATGTACATATATCAGAATTAGTTCAGCGCGGTTGTCGTAGGCAGAAAATAGGAAGATTCCTAAGGGGGCAATAAGAAGCCACAACTTATAATAAAAGAAAAAAAAAAAAGGGGTCAGGGCTATAGAAAGGAGAGATAATCCGTTCCCTGGAGCTGCAGTGCTCTCCGAGGGGGCATCCACCGCCTGTCTGGCCATATAGTGTCAGCGTGCCCAAATAAGAAGGGGCGGGACTATAGAGAGATGTGGCCAATAAGAGAGCTAGGCTGGTGGCGGGATATGTGCGATACGATACCGCGCTCCTAACCCGGGTGGGAGTGGAAATCCGGAGCGGTGATGTAGGAAGCCGGCTGTGGGTGTGTCCATGGAGTCACATGATGATTGTGGGCGGGGCCGAGACTGTATGGGATTATAATGAAGAGGGATCCACCCAGGATAGCGCGGTGTAGTGGTCGTCCTATGGACGCTGAACTGTGGGTAGGGATCGTGACGTCACTAGTGAAGAGTGGTGGTGGTATTCACAGCAGATATCCAGATGCACAGACATTACTATAGGCGACTCTATAATAGAAGAACATATATTAGTATATGCCATGGACTTGGGGCTTACATCATCATATAATGTGGAAGCGTCACATGTAAGATGTCATGAACCACAGAAGTATACCCACACCGTGAGGACCTCACCTATGATACAAGGAAGTTATACATATAGTAACATGGTGGCCTAGTGTGGGCACAAAACACACACTGTTAGTAAAAGTCCCATCTGACCGTTCCCGATATGAAGACCCTACTGTCTGTGTGTTCCAAGAATGACGTCAATTCATATTCCCCATTCAGACCCTTGGGGCTCATTGTGTTCAGGGTATGAATCCAGTAGGCCTCACGGTTTTTAGGAGGACCCTGTTGCCCCCTCGCCGTGGGGGTGGGACATGCTCCATGACCTGGAATCTTAGTTGGGCTATATTGTGGCTCCTGAAATGAAATGGTGAGGGATGGGAAGGAGATGATTTTTACACCTTATAGTGGATTTATGAAATCCTGTCACGAATAGGTTGGGATGTTTCGCCTATATAGAGAAGGCCACAAAGGCATTTGATTAGGTACACTACATATGATGATTCGCAGGTAAAGTACTTACGTATATTGAATGACTTCCCAGAAAAGGGGTGTATATGTATCACCTTTGAGCACATTGTTGCACTGTATACAATGCAAACATGGAAAGGTGCCTTTCCTTGGGTTCTGTAGGAACCGTTGTTTCGGGATACTAGATTTCGTGCCCATATCTGCTTTCACTACAGTCCTTTAGGTTAGGTGCCCTTTTGAAACATGGAAGGAACAGATTTTGAAATTCCTGGACATCTGGGTAGGCGGTTGATAACAAGTGCCAGTTCTTCCGAATGGACTTATGTAAAATATAGGCAAAAGGGTGAAAGCTGTGCACAAAAGGAACCCGATTCAAAGATTGTTTGGCTGACCGTGTAGGGGCTTTATAAGATTCGGTTAGCACCTGTGTAGGGTAACCCCTTTGTTTAAACTTTGTAGTCATCTCATTAAGCCTCTGGTGTCGTGTATCTGTATCCGAGACAATGCATCTTAGTCTCTGGTACTGAGATTTCGGTATTGCCCGTTTTGTAGCTGGGGGATGAAGACTATGGAAATGCAGTATACTGTTCCGATCTGTCTCCTTAACATATAGATTGGTAGAGAGCATTCCTCTAGGATCTTTGATCACCATTGTGTCCAAGTAGTTCATACGATAGGTATCATGGCCCATTGTGAATTGTATCCCAGGCCAAGAGGTATTCAAGGAGATTAAAGAACATTGTGAGTGTCTCTGAAGAGCCTCCCCCCCCCCCCTCCCCCATATACAAAAGACATCATCAATGTAGCGTTTCCATACAATTACATTCTCTGGAAAAAGTGCTTGTTTGTAAATGATATTTTCCTCAAAATCCGCCATATAGGCGTTTGCATACGGGGGCGCTACGTTGGACCCCATTGCGGTCCCCCGTATCTCCAGGTAAAAGTTGTCCTGGAACAAAAAGAAATTTGAGGTGAGTATTAGGCGGAGTAGATCTATACAAAGATCCACCTGGTCTCCATCCATTTCTGTAGATCTTAGAAGGCTGGATGTTGAGTTAATTCCCTCATTATGGGGGATGGAGGTATACAGGTCTTTCACGTCCAGTGTGACTAGTATGGCATCCGGTGGGATGGTATGTATACCTTGAATGACAGAGAAGTGTCAAGTTTTTTGAATAATAGGCGTCAAAACTTTTTCTAAAAAGATGGCCAGGGGTGACAGAATGGAGTTAGTAGATGCGGCAATAGGTCTACCGGGAGGATCCCTCAGATTTTTGTGGACCTTTGGTACAGTATAGAAGACCGGAATAATTGGATTTTTATTTTGAAGAAACTTACAAGTTTTTGAGTCAAGGACCCCTTTAGAAGTGTATTTTTGAAGGATGGTGTCAATTTGGTGTCTCATATCAGAGGTGGGGTCTTTCTGTAATGGTAGATAGATGGATGTGTCGGACAATTGACGCATTATTTCCGAAGTATACAATGATTTATCCATAATTACCAACGCGCCCCCTTATCAGCTGGTTTCATAATAATTGCGCTATCCTCCTTCAGGGATCTCACTGCCATCCTTTCCTCAGGAGTAAGATTGGGGGAATAGAATAGAGAGCCCCTGTCAATGTCGTTCCTAAGGGATTGAAAAGATTTCTGTACAAAACTTATGAATGTTTCTGCTGCATGTGATGAATGTGGAGGACAGAAGAGGCTCTTTGTACGTAAACCTAGACTCTGAGGACAAAAGTCTAGGGTTGGTTGGTTGGGGAGGACCCTCCGTGTTGGGCATGTTAGAGAAATGGGCCTTTAATATAGTAACATAGTAACATAGTAACATAGTTAGTAAGGCCGAAAAAAGACATTTGTCCATCCAGTTCAGCCTATATTCCATCATAATAAATCCCCAGATCTACGTCCTTCTATAGAACCTAATTGTATGATACAATATTGTTCTGCTCCAGGAAGACATCCAGGCCTCTCTTGAACCCCTCGACTGAGTTCGCCATCACCACCTCCTCAGGCAAGCAATTCCAGATTCTCACTGCCCTAACAGTAAAGAATCCTCTTCTATGTTGGTGGAAAAACCTTCTCTCCTCCAGACGCAAAGAATGCCCCCTTGTGCCCGTCACCTTCCTTGGTATAAACAGATCCTCAGCGAGATATTTGTATTGTCCCCTTATATACTTATACATGGTTATTAGATCGCCCCTCAGTCGTCTTTTTTCTAGACTAAATAATCCTAATTTCGCTAATCTATCTGGGTATTGTAGTTCTCCCATCCCCTTTATTAATTTTGTTGCCCTCCTTTGTACTCTCTCTAGTTCCATTATATCCTTCCTGAGCACCGGTGCCCAAAACTGGACACAGTACTCCATGTGCGGTCTAACTAGGGATTTGTACAGAGGCAGTATAATGCTCTCATCATGTGTATCCAGACCTCTTTTAATGCACCCCATGATCCTGTTTGCCTTGGCAGCTGCTGCCTGGCACTGGCTGCTGCAGGTAAGTTTATCATTAACTAGGATCCCCAAGTCCTTCTCCCTGTCATATTTACCCAGTGGTTTCCCGTTCAGTGTGTAATGGTGATATTGATTCCTTCTTCCCATGTGTATAACCTTACATTTATCATTGTTAAACCTCATCTGCCACCTTTCAGCCCAAGTTTCCAACTTATCCAGATCCATCTGTAGCAGAATACTATCTTCTCTTGTATTAACTGCTTTACATAGTTTTGTATCATCTGCAAATATCGATATTTTACTGTGTAAACCTTCTACCAGATCATTAATGAATATGTTGAAGAGAACAGGTCCCAATACTGACCCCTGCGGTACCCCACTGGTCACAGCGACCCAGTTAGAGACTATACCATTTATAACCACCCTCTGCTTTCTATCACTAAGCCAGTTACTAACCCATTTACACACATTTTCCCCCAGACCAAGCATTCTCATTTTGTGTACCAACCTCTTGTGCGGCACGGTATCAAACGCTTTGGAAAAATCGAGATATACCACGTCCAATGACTCACCGTGGTCCAGTCTATAGCTTACCTCTTCATAAAAACTGATTAGATTGGTTTGACAGGAGCGATTTCTCATAAACCCATGCTGATATGGAGTTAAACAGTTATTCTCATTGAGATAATCCAGAATAACATCCCTCAGAAACCCTTCAAATATTTTACCAACAATAGAGGTTAGACTTACTGGCCTATAATTTCCAGGTTCACTTTTAGAGCCCTTTTTGAATATTGGCACCACATTTGCTATGTGCCAGTCCTGCGGAACAGACCCCGTCGCTATAGAGTCACTAAAAATAAGAAATAATGGTTTATCTATTACATTACTTAGTTCTCTTAGTACTCGTGGGTGTATGCCATCCGGACCCGGAGATTTATCTATTTTAATCTTATTTAGCCGGTTTCGCACCTCTTCTTGGGTTAGATTGGTGACCCTTAATATAGGGTTTTCATTGTTTCTTGGGATTTCACCTAGCATTTCATTTTCCACCGTGAATACCGTGGAGAAGAAGGTGTTTAATATGTTAGCTTTTTCCTCGTCATCTACAACCATTCTTTCCTCACTATTTTTTAAGGGGCCTACATTTTCAGTTTTTATTCTTTTACTATTGATATAGTTGAAGAACAGTTTGGGATTAGTTTTACTCTCCTTAGCAATGTGCTTCTCTGTTTCCTTTTTGGCAGCTTTAATTAGTTTTTTAGATAAAGTATTTTTCTCCCTATAGTTTTTTAGAGCTTCAATGGTGCCATCCTGCTTTAGTAGTGCAAATGCTTTCTTTTTACTGTTAATTGCCTGTCTTACTTCTTTGTTTAGCCACATTGGGTTTTTCCTATTTCTAGTCCTTTTATTCCCACAAGGTATAAACCGCTTACACTGCCTATTTAGGATGTTCTTAAACATTTCCCATTTATTATCTGTATTCTTATTTCTGAGGATATTGTCCCAGTCTACCAGATTAAGGGCATCTCTAAGCTGGTCAAACTTTGCCTTCCTAAAGTTCAGTGTTTTTGTGACTCCCTGACAAGTCCCCCTAGTGAAAGACAGGTGAAACTGCACAATATTGTGGTCGCTATTTCCTAGATGCCGAAAGAATCTGTGTAAATCATATATGTATATCTAAATCAAACGTACGGCACTTGTAAGAAGGACAGAAACTCAAACCCTTTTGTACGGCCGAATGCTCCATAACACACAGGGTTAATGGCTGCGTTATGCCGCGGGTACCGCACTCCGTTACCGCTGCTATTAACCCTGTGTGACCAAGTTTTTACTATTGATGGGGCCTATGCGGCATCAATAGTAAAAAGATCTAATGTTAAAAATACTAAAAAAAAACCAAAAAATCTGCTATTCTCACCTTCCGTCGTCCGCCGAGCCGCTCGCCAACTTCTGTTCCCAGCGATGCATTGCAAAATTACCCAGAAGACTTAGTGGTCTCAAGTCATCTGGGTAATTTCGCAATGCATCGCTGGGAACAGAAGCTGGCAGCAGCAGCGCGAGCAACGGGACAGCGTCGCTGGACGCCGGCGGGTGAGTATATAACTATTTTTTATTTTAATTATTTTTTTTAAACAGGGATATGGTGCTCACACTGCTGTATACTACGTGGGCTGTGCCATATACGGCGTGGCCGCCGTTACATACGGCGTGGCCTGTGCTATATATTACGTAGGAAGTGTTATATACTGTGTGTCTGATATATACTATCCATTCTGCTACAGATGGATCTGGATAAGTTGGAAACTTGGGCTGAAAGGTGGCAGATGAGGTTTAACAATGATAAATGTAAGGTTATACACATGGGAAGAAGGAATCAATATCACCATTACACACTGAATGGGAAACCACTGGGTAAATCTGACAGGGAGAAGGACTTGGGGATCCTAGTTAATGATAAACTTACCTGGAGCAGCCAGTGCCAGGCAGCAGCTGCCAAGGCAAACAGGATCATGGGGTGCATTAAAAGAGGTCTGGATACACATGATGAGAGCATTATACTGCCTCTGTACAAATCCCTAGTTAGACCGCACATGGAGTACTGTGTCCAGTTTTGGGCACCGGTGCTCAGGAAGGATATAATGGAACTAGAGAGAGTACAAAGGAGGGCAACAAAATTAATAAAGGGGATGGGAGAACTACAATACCCAGATAGATTAGCGAAATTAGGATTATTTAGTCTAGAAAAAAGACGACTGAGGGGCGATCTAATAACCATGTATAAGTATATAAGGGGACAATACAAATATCTCGCTGAGGATCTGTTTATACCAAGGAAGGTGACGGGCACAAGAGGGCATTCTTTGCGTCTGGAGGAGAGAAGGTTTTTCCACCAACATAGAAGAGGATTCTTTACTGTTAGGGCAGTGAGAATCTGGAATTGCTTGCCTGAGGAGGTGGTGATGGCGAACTCAGTCGAGGGGTTCAAGAGAGGCCTGGATGTCTTCCTGGAGCAGAACAATATTGTATCATACAATTATTAGGTTCTGTAGAAGGACGTAGATCTGGGGATTTATTATGATGGAATATAGGCTGAACTGGATGGACAAATGGCTTTTTTCGGCCTTACTAACTATGTTACTATGTTACTATGTTACTACATGGATCCAATATACTACGTGGCCTGTGCTATATACTATGTGGCTGCTATATACGTACATACATATTCTAGAACAGGGGTCCCCAACTCCAGTCCTCAAGGCCCACCAACATGTCATGTTTTCAGGATTTCCTTAGTCTTGCCCAGGTAATAATTGCATCACCTGTGCAATGCAAAGGAAACCCTGAAAACATGACCTGTTGGTCGGCCTTGAGGACTGGAGTTGGGGAACACTGTTCTAGAATACCCGATGTGTTAGAATCGGACCACCATCTATCTATATATATATATGTAATATTGACCGTACAGGGGTGCACTCACTTATACTGAGCACTGTGTGTGTGTATATATATATTATACTGACCGTACAGGGGTGTACTCACTTCTGCAGTGCGCTGTACACACACACAGGGGTGTACTCACTTCTGCAGGGCGCTGTACACACACACAGGGGTGTACTCACTTCTGCAGGGCGCTGTACACACACACAGGGGTGTACTCACTTCTGCAGGGCCCTGTACTCACACAGGGGTGTACTCACTTCTGCAGGGCCCTGTACACACACACAGGGGTGTACTCACTTCTGCAGGGCGCTGTACACACACACACAGGGGTGTACTCACTTCTGCAGGGCCCTGTACTCACACAGGGGTGTACTCACTTCTGCAGGGCCCTGAACACACACACAGGGGTGTACTCACTTCTGCAGGGCCCTGTACACACACACAGGGGTGTACTCACTTCTGCAGGACGCTGTACACACACACAGGGGTGTACTCACTTCTGCAGGGCGCTGTACACACACACAGGGGGGTACTCACATCTGCAGGGCGCTGTACACACACAGGGGTGTACTCACTTCTGCAGGTTCCTGTACACACACACACAGGGGTCTACTCACTTCTGCAGGGCCCTGCACACACACACAGGGGTGTACTCACTTCTGCAGGGCCCTGTACACACAAACAGGTGTGTACTAACTTCTGCAGGGCCCTGTACACACACACAGGGGTGTACTCACTTCTGCAGGGCCCTGAACACACACACACAGGGGTGTACTCACATCTGCAGGGCGCTGTACACACACAGGGGTGTACTCACTTCTGCAGGGCCCTGTACACACACACAGGGGTGTACTCACTTCTGCAGGGCCCTGTACACACACACAGGGGTGTACTAACTTCTGCAGGGCCCTGTACACACACACACAGGGGTGTAAGCACTTCTGCAGGGCCCTGTACACACACACAGGGGTGTACTCACTTCTGCAGGGCCCTGTACACACACGCAGGGGTGTACTCACATCTGCAGGGCGCTGTACACACACAGGGGTGTACTCACTTCTGCAGGGCCCTGTACACACACACAGGGGTGTACTCACTTCTGCAGGGCCCTGTACACACACACAGGGGTGTACTCACTTCTTCAGGGCCCTGTACACACACACAGGGGTGTACTCATTTCTGCAGGGTGCTGTACACACACACAGGGGTGTACTCACTTCTGCAGGGCCCTGTACACACACACACAGGGGTGTACTCACTTCTTCAGGGCCCTGTACACACACACAGGGGTGTGCTCACTTCTGCAGGACGCTGTACACACACACAGGGGTGTACTCACTTCTGCAGGGCCCTGTACACACACACACACACACACACACGGGTGTACTCACTTCTGCAGGGCGCTGTACACATACACAGGGGTGTATTCACTTCTGCAGGGCGCTGTACACACACACAGGGGTGTACTCACTTCTGCAGGGCGCTGTATACACACAGGGGTGTACTCACTTCTGCAGGGCGCCGTACACACACAGGGGTGTACTCACTTCTGCAGGGCGCTGTACACACACTGGGGTGTACTCACTTCTGCAGGGTGCTGTACACACACACACAGGGGTGTACTCACTTCTGCAGGACGCTGTACACACACACACAGGGGTGTACTCAATTCTGCAGGGCGCTGTACACACACACACAGGGGTGTACTCACTTCTGCAGGACCCTGTACACACACACAGGGGTGTACTCACTTCTGCAGGGCGCTGTAAACACACACAGGGGTGTACTCACTTCTGCAGGGCCCTGAACACACACACACACACACACACACACACAGGGGTGTACTCACTTCTGCAGGGCCCTGTACACACACACACACACACAGGGGTGTACTCACTTCTGCAGGGCGCTGTACACATACACAGGGGTGTACTCACTTCTGCAGGGCGCTGTACACATACACAGGGGTGTACTCACTTCTGCAGGGCGCTGTAAACACACACACAGGGGTGTACTCACTTCTGCAGGGCCCTGTACACACACACACACACAGGGGTGTACTCACTTCTGCAGGGCGCTGTACACATACACAGGGGTGTACTCACTTCTGCAGGGCGCTGTATACACACAGGGGTGTACTCACTTCTGCAGGACGCTGTACACACACACACGGGGTGTACTCACTTCTGCAGGGCCCTGTACACACACACACAGGGGTGTACTCACTTCTGCAGGGCCCTGTACACACACACACACACACACACACGGGTGTACTCACTTCTGCAGGGCGCTGTACACATACACAGGGGTATATTCACTTCTGCAGGGCGCTGTACACACACACAGGGGTGTACTCACTTCTGCAGGGCGCTGTATACACACAGGGGTGTACTCACTTCTGCAGGGCGCCGTACACACACAGGGGTGTACTCACTTCTGCAGGGCGCTGTACACACACTGGGGTGTACTCACTTCTGCAGGGTGCTGTACACACACACACAGGGGTGTACTCACTTCTGCAGGACGCTGTACACACACACACAGGGGTGTACTCAATTCTGCAGGGCGCTGTACACACACACACAGGGGTGTACTCACTTCTGCAGGACCCTGTACACACACACAGGGGTGTACTCACTTCTGCAGGGCGCTGTAAACACACACAGGGGTGTACTCACTTCTGCAGGGCCCTGAACACACACACACACACACACACACAGGGGTGTACTCACTTCTGCAGGGCCCTGTACACACACACACACAGGGGTGTACTCACTTCTGCAGGGCGCTGTACACATATACAGGGGTGTACTCACTTCTGCAGGGCGCTGTACACATACACAGGGGTGTACTCACTTCTGCAGGGCGCTGTAAACACACACACAGGGGTGTACTCACTTCTGCAGGGCCCTGTACACACACACACACACAGGGGTGTACTCACTTCTGCAGGGCGCTGTACACATACACAGGGGTGTACTCACTTCTGCAGGGCGCTGTATACACACAGGGGTGTACTCACTTCTGCAGGGCGCTGTACACACACACAGGGGTGTACTCACTTCTGCAGGACCCTGTACACACACAGGGGTGTACTCACTTCTGCAGGGCGCTGTACACACACACAGGGGTGTACTCACTTCTGCAGGACCCTGTACACACACAGGGGTGTACTCACTTCTGCAGGGCGCTGTACACACACAGGGTTGTACTCACTTCTGCAGGGCGCTGTACACACACAGGGGTGTACTCACTTCTGCAGGACGCTGTACACACACACAGGGGTGTACTCACTTCTGCAGGGCGCTGTACACACACACAGGGGTGTACTCACTTCTGCAGGGCCCTGTACACACACACAGGGGTGTACTCACTTCTGCAGGGCGCTGTACACACACAGGGGTGTACTCACTTCTGCAGGGACCTGTACACACACAGGAGTGTACTCACTTCTGCAGGGCACTGTACACACACACACAGGGGTGTACTCACTTCTGCAGGGCCCTGTACACACACACAGGGGTGTACTCACTTCTGCAGGGCCCTGTACACACACACAGGGGTGTACTCACTTCTGCAGGGCGCTGTACACACACACAGGGGTGTACTCACTTCTGCAGGGCCCTGTACACACACACAGGGGTGTACTCACTTCTGCAGGGCGCTGTATACACACACACAGGGGTGTACTCACTTCTGCAGGGCCCTGAACACACACACACAGGGGTGTACTCACTTCTGCAGGGCCCTGTACACACACACACACAGGGGTGTACTCACTTCTGCAGGGCCCTGTACACACACACACACAGGGGTGTACTCACTTCTGCAGGGCCCTGAATACACACACACACAGGGGTGTACTCACTTCTGCAGGGCCCTGAACACACACACACAGGGGTGTACTCACTTCTGCAGGGCCCTGAACACACACACACACAGGGGTGAACTCACTTCTGCAGGACGCTGTACACACACACACAGGGGTGTACTCACTTCTGCAGGGCCCTGTACACACACACAGGGGTGTACTCACTTCTGCAGGGCCCTGTACACACACGGGTGTACTCACTTCTGCAGGGCCCTGTACACAGACACAGGGGTGTACTCACTTCTGCAGGGCCCTGTACACACACACAGGGGGGTACTCACTTCTGCAGGGCCCTGTACACACACACAGGGGTGTACTCACTTCTGCAGGACGCTGTACACACACACAGGGGTGAACTCACTTCTGCAGGGCCCTGTACACACACACAGGGGTGTACTCACTTCTGCAGGGCCCTGAACACACACACAGGGGTGTACTCACTTCTGCAGGACGCTGTACACACACACACAGGGGTGTACTCACTTCTGCAGGGAGCTGTATACACACACACAGGGGTGTACTCACTTCTGCAGGGCCCTGAACACACACACAGGGGTGTACTCACTTCTGCAGGGCCCTGAACACACACACACACAGGGGTGAACTCACTTCTGCAGGACGCTGTACACACACACACAGGGGTGTACTCACTTCTGCAGGGCCCTGTACACACACACAGGGGTGTACTCACTTCTGCAGGGCCCTGTACATACACGGGTGTACTCACTTCTGCAGGGCCCTGTACACACACAGAGGTGTACTCACTTCTGCAGGGCCCTGTACACACACACACAGGGGTGTACTCTCTTCTGCAGGTTCCTGTACACACACACAGGGGTGTACTCACTTCTGCAGGGCCCTGTACACACACACACAGGGGTGTACTCACTTCTGCAGGGCCCTGTACACACACACAGGGGTGTACTCACTTCTGCAGGGCCCTGTACACACACACAGGGGTGTACTCACTTCTGCAGGACGCTGTACACACACACAGGGGTGTACTCACTTCTGCAGGGCGCTGTACACACACACAGGGGTGTACTCACTTCTGCAGAGCGCTGTACACACACACAGGGGTGTACTCACTTCTGCAGGGCCCTGTACACACACACACAGGGGTGTACTCACTTCTGCAGGGCGCTGTACACACACAGGGGTGTACTCACTTCTGCAGGGACCTGTACACACACAGGGGTGTACTCACTTCTGCAGGGCCCTGTACACACACGGGTGTACTCACTTCTGCAGGGCCCTGTACACACACACAGGGGTGTACTCACTTCTGCAGGACGCTGTACACACACACAGGGGTGTACTCACTTCTGCAGGACGCTATACACACACACAGGGGTGTACTCACTTCTGCAGGACGCTGTACACACACACAGGGGTGTACTGACTTCTGCAGGACGCTATACACACACAGGGGTGTACTCACTTCGGCAGGGCGCTGCACACACACACAGTGGTGTACTCACTTCTGCAGGGCCCTGTACACACACACAGGGGTGTACTCACTTCTGCAGGGCCCTGTACACACACACAGGGGGGTACTCACTTCTGCAGGGCCCTGTACACACACACAGGGGTGTACTCACTTCTGCAGGGCGCTGTACACACACACAGGGGTGTACTCACTTCTGCAGGACGCTGTACACACACACAGGGGTGTACTCACTTCTGCAGGACGCTGTACACACACAGGGGTGTACTCACTTCTGCAGGGCCCTGTACACACACACACAGGGGTGTACTCACTTCTGCAGGGCCCTGTACACACACACAGGGGTGTACTCACTTCTGCAGGGCTCTGTACACACACACAGGGGTGTACTCACTTCTGCAGGACGCTGTACACACACACAGGGGTGAACTCACTTCTGCAGGGCCCTGTACACACACACAGGGGTGTACTCACTTCTGCAGGGCCCTGAACACACACACAGGGGTGTACTCACTTCTGCAGGACGCTGTACACACACACACAGGGGTGTACTCACTTCTGCAGGGCGCTGTACACACACACACAGGGGTGTACTCACTTCTGCAGGGCCCTGAACACACACACAGGGGTGTACTCACTTCTGCAGGACGCTGTACACACACACACAGGGGTGTACTCACTTCTGCAGGGCGCTGTACACACACACAGGGGTGTACTCACTTCTGCAGGACGCTGTACACACACACACAGGGGTGTACTCACTTCTGCAGGGCGCTGTACACACACACAGGGGTGTACTCACTTCTGCAGGGCCCTGTACACACACACAGGGGTGTACTCACTTCTGCAGGGCGCTGTACACACACACACAGGGGTGTACTCACTTCTGCAGGGCCCTGTACACACACACACAGGGGTGTACTCACTTCTGCAGGGCCCTGTACACACACACAGGGGTGTACTCACTTCTGCAGGGCCCTGTACACACACACAGGGGTGTACTCACTTCTGCAGGGCCCTGTACACACACACAGGGGTGTACTCACTTCTGCAGGGCCCTGTACACACACACAGGGGTGTACTCACTTCTGCAGGGCCCTGTACACACACACAGGGGTGTACTCACTTCTGCAGGGCCCTGTACACACACACAGGGGTGTACTCACTTCTGCAGGGCCCTGTACACACACACACACAGGGGTGTACTCACTTCTGCAGGGCGCTGTACACACACACAGGGGTGTACTCACTTCTGCAGGGCCCTGTACACACACACAGGGGTGTACTCACTTCTGCAGGACGCTGTACACACACACAGGGGTGTACTCACTTCTGCAGGGCGCTGTACACACACACACAGGGGTGTACTCACTTCTGCAGGGCCCTGTACACACACACACACAGGGGTGTACTCACTTCTGCAGGGCCCTGTACACACACACAGGGGTGTACTCACTTCTGCAGGGCCCTGTACACACACACAGGGGTGTACTCACTTCTGCAGGGCCCTGTACACACACACAGGGGTGTACTCACTTCTGCAGGGCCCTGTACACACACACAGGGGTGTACTCACTTCTGCAGGGCCCTGTACACACACACAGGGGTGTACTCACTTCTGCAGGACGCTGTACACACACACAGGGGTGTACTCACTTCTGCAGGGCCCTGTACACACACACAGGGGTGTACTCACTTCTGCAGGGCCCTGTACACAGACACAGGGGTGTACTCACTTCTGCAGGGCCCTGTACACACACACAGGGGTGTACTCACTTCTGCAGGGCGCTGTACACACACACAGGGGTGTACTCACTTCTGCAGGGCGCTGTACACACACACAGGGGTGTACTCATTTCTGCAGGGCCCTGTACACACACACAGGGGTGTACTCACTTCTGCAGGGCCCTGTACACACACACAGGGGTGTACTCACTTCTGCAGGGCGCTGTACACACACACAGGGGTGTACTCACTTCTGCAGGGCCCTGTACACACACACAGGGGTGTACTCATTTCTGCAGGGCCCTGTACACACACACAGGGGTGTACTCACTTCTGCAGGGCCCTGTACACACACACAGGGGTGTACTCACTTCTGCAGGGCCCTGTACACACACACAGGGGTGTACTCACTTCTGCAGGGCGCTGTACACACACACAGGGGTGTACTCACTTCTGCAGGGCCCTGTACACACACACAGGGGTGTACTCACTTCTGCAGGACGCTGTACACACACACAGGGGTGTACTCACTTCTGCAGGGCCCTGTACACACACACAGGGGTGTACTCACTTCTGCAGGACGCTGAACACACACACAGGGGTGTACTCACTTCTGCAGGGCCCTGTACACACACACACAGGGGTGTACTCACTTCTGCAGGACGCTGTACACACACACAGGGGTGTACTCACTTCTGCAGGACGCTGTACACACACACACAGGGGTGTACTCACTTCTGCAGGACGCTGTACACACACACAGGGGTGTACTCACTTCTGCAGGGCCCTGTACACACACACAGGGGTGTACTCACTTCTGCAGGGCCCTGTACACACACACAGGGGTGTACTCACTTCTGCAGGGCCCTGTACACACACACAGGGGTGTACTCACTTCTGCAGGGCCCTGTACACACACACAGGGGTGTACTCACTTCTGCAGGGCCCTGTACACACACACAGGGGTGTACTCACTTCTGCAGGGCCCTGTACACACACACAGGGGTGTACTCACTTCTGCAGGACGCTGTACACACACACAGGGGTGTACTCACTTCTGCAGGACGCTGTACACACACACACAGGGGTGTACTCACTTCTGCAGGACGCTGTACACACACACAGGGGTGTACTCACTTCTGCAGGGCCCTGTACACACACACACAGGGGTGTACTCACTTCTGCAGGGCCCTGTACACACACACACAGGGGTGTACTCACTTCTGCAGGGCCCTGTACACACACACACAGGGGTGTACTCACTTCTGCAGGACGCTGTACACACACACAGGGGTGTACTCACTTCTGCAGGGCCCTGTACACACACACACAGGGGTGTACTCACTTCTGCAGGGCCCTGTACACACACACAGGGGTGTACTCACTTCTGCAGGACGCTGAACACACACACAGGGGTGTACTCACTTCTGCAGGGCCCTGTACACACACACAGGGGTGTACTCACTTCTGCAGGACGCTGTACACACACACAGGGGTGTACTCACTTCTGCAGGACGCTGTACACACACACAGGGGTGTACTCACTTCTGCAGGGCCCTGTACACACACACACAGGGGTGTACTCACTTCTGCAGGACGCTGAACACACACACAGGGGTGTACTCACTTCTGCAGGGCCCTGTACACACACACAGGGGTGTACTCACTTCTGCAGGACGCTGTACACACACACAGGGGTGTACTCACTTCTGCAGGGCCCTGTACACACACACACAGGGGTGTACTCACTTCTCTCCTCTCTCCTCCGTTCTCCTCACTGTGACTGCGCCGGGTCCGCGGCTCCAGGTGAGAGGGAGGCGGTGTTGTGACTGGCAAGATTAGGAGGCGGTGCTATGAGCCGAAGAGGCGGGGCAAGGAGCTGAAAAGGCGGGGCAGAATGGAAATCAAGCCGTGAAATGGGCGTGTTCAGTGCCGGGCTGGCGGTCCGTGGGCGGGTCCGGGGCAGAGGAGGCGGTCCGTGGGCGGGTCCGGGGCGGAGGAGGCGGTCCATGGGCGGGTCTGGGGCGGAGGAGGCGGTCCGTGGGCGGGTCAGGGGGTGGAGGAGGCGGTCCGTGGGCGGGTCAGGGGCGGAGGAGGCGGTCCGTGGGCGGGTCCGGGGCGGCGGGCGCAGAGCGGGCAGGGTCTCGGCGGCAGTCGCGCTCGCTCCCGGCTGTGGAGGAGACATGTAGCGCTCGGAGCCTCGGGGGCCGCTGTCGTGTCCGCTGCGCTGTGTCTGCTCGGGCGGGGGAAGGATGCTGGGGGTCGTCGCCCCCTGGAGGTGGCTGCTCGCCCTGTGTCTCAGGCTGCTCTTTCTTGTGCCCGCAGGAGTGCCGGTGCGGAGCGGGGACGCCGGCTTCCCCAAAGCCATGGACAACGTGACGGTGCGACAGGGAGACAGCGCCATCCTCCGGTAAGACGCCCCTGTGCGACATGTGACGTATAATCTACAGGGGTCAGATATATATATATATACTGTATAGAGGGGGGTCATATATATATACTGTATAGAGGGGGGGTCATATATATATACTGTATAGAGGGGGGGTCATATATATATACTGTATAGAGGGGGGTCATATATATATACTGTATAGAGGGGGGGTCATATATATATACTGTATAGAGGGGGGGTCATATATATATATACTGTATAGAGGGGGGTCATATATATATACTGTATAGAGGGGGGTCATATATATACTGTATAGAGGGGGGTCATATATATACTGTATAGAGGGGGGTCATATATATATACTGTATAGAGGGGGGTCATATATATATACTGTATAGAGGGGGGTCATATATATACTGTATAGAGGGGGGTCATATATATATACTGTGTAATATGTGCTGTATAGAGAGGGAGGATATATATATACTGTGTAATATGTGCTGTATAGAGGAGGATGATATATATACTGTGTAATATGTGCTGTATAGAGGAGGGGGATATATATATACTGTGTAATATGTGCTGTATAGAGGAGGATATATATATATATACTGTGTAATATGTGCTGTATAGAGGAGGGGGATATATATATACTGTGTAATATGTGCTGTATAGAGGAGGGGGATATATATATACTGTGTAATATGTGCTGTATAGAGGAGGGGGATATATATACTGTGTAATATGTGCTGTATAGAGGGGGAGGATATATATATATATATACTGTGTAATATGTGCTGTATAGAGGAGGGGGATATATATATATATATACTGTGTAATATGTGCTGTATAGAGGAGGATGATATATATACTGTGTAATATGTGCTGTATAGAGGAGGGGGATATATATATACTGTGTAATATGTGCTGTATAGAGGAGGGGGATATATATATACTGTGTAATATGTGCTGTATAGAGGAGGGGGATATATATACTGTGTAATATGTGCTGTATAGAGGGGGAGGATATATATATACTGTGTAATATGTGCTGTATAGAGGAGGGGGATATATATATATATATACTGTGTAATATGTGCTGTATAGAGGAGGATGATATATATACTGTGTAATATGTGCTGTATAGAGGGGGAGGATATATATATATATACTGTGTAATATGTGCTGTATAGAGGAGGGGGATATATATATATATATATACTGTGTAATATGTGCTGTATAGAGGAGGGGGATATATATATACTGTGTAATATGTGCTGTATAGAGGAGGGGGATATATATATACTGTGTAATATGTGCTGTATAGAGGAGGATGATATATATATATATACTGTGTAATATGTGCTGTATAGAGGAGGGGGATATATATATACTGTGTAATATGTGCTGTATAGAGGAGGATGATATATATATATATACTGTGTAATATGTGCTGTATAGAGGGGGAGGATATATATATATATACTGTGTAATATGTGCTGTATAGAGGAGGGGGATATATATATACTGTGTAATATGTGCTGTATAGAGGAGGGGGATATATATACTGTGTAATATGTGCTGTATAGAGGAGGATGATATATATACTGTGTAATATGTGCTGTATAGAGGGGGAGGATATATATATATATACTGTGTAATATGTGCTGTATAGAGGAGGGGGATATATATATACTGTGTAATATGTGCTGTATAGAGGAGGGGGATATATATACTGTGTAATATGTGCTGTATAGAGGAGGGGGATATATATATATACTGTATAGAGGGGGGTCATATATATATACTGCATAGAGGGGGGTCATATACTGTATAGAGGGGGGTCATATATATATATATATATATATATATATATACTGTGCTGTATAGAGGAGGGGGATATATATATATACTGTGTAATATGTGCTGTATAGAGGAGGGGGATATATATACTGTGTAATATGTGCTGTATAGAGGAGGGGGATATATATATATATATATATACTGTGTAATATATGCTGTATAGTGGAGGGGGATATATATATATACTGTGTAATATATGCTGTATAGTGGAGGGGGATATATATACTGTGTAATATGTGCTGTATAGAGGAGGGGGATATATATATATATATATATATATATATATATATATATATATATATATATATATATATATATATATATATACTGTGTAATATGTGCTGTATAGAGGAGGGGGATATATATACTGTGTAATATGTGCCGTATAGAGGAGGGGGATATATATACTGTGTAATATGTGCTGTATAGAGGAGGGGGATATATATACTGTGTAATATGTGCTGTATAGAGGGGGGGGATATATATACTGTGTAATATGTGCTGTATAGAGGAGGGGGATATATATATATACTGTGTAATATATGCTGTATAGTGGAGGGGGATATATATACTGTGTAATATGTGCTGTATAGAGGAGGGGGATATATATATACTGTGTAATATGTGCTGTATAGAGGAGGGGGATATATATACTGTGTAATATTTGCTGTATAGAGGAGGGGGATATATATATACTGTGTAATACATGCTGTATAGAGGAGGGGGTATATATATACTGTGTAATATGTGCTGTATAGAGGAGGAGGGGGATATATATATATATATATATATATACTGTGTAATATATGCTGTATAGTGGGGGAGGATATATATATACTGTGTAATATGTGCTGTATAGAGGGGGAGGATATATATATATATGTGTAATATGTGCTGTATAGAGGAGGGGGATATATATACTGTGTAATATGTGCTGTATAGAGGAGGATATATATATACTGTGTAATATGTGCTGTATAGAGGAGGAGGATATATATACTGTGTAATATTTGCTGTATAGAGGAGGGGGTATATATATACTGTGTAATATGTGCTGTATAGAGGAGGGGGATATATATATACTGTGTAATATGTGCTGTATAGAGGAGGGGGATATATATATATCTGTGTAATATGTGCTGTATAGAGGAGGGGGATATATATATACTGTGTAATATGTGCTGTATAGAGGAGGGGGATATATATATACTGTGTAATATGTGCTGTATAGAGGAGGGGGATATATATATACTGTGTAATATGTGCTGTATAGAGGAGGGGGATATATATACTGTGTAATATGTGCTGTATAGAGGAGGAGGATATATATACTGTGTAATATGTGCTGTATAGAGGAGGGGGATATATATACTGTGTAATATGTGCTGTATAGAGGAGGGGGATGTATATATACTGTGTAATATTTGCTGTATAGAGGAGGGGGTATATATATACTGTGTAATATGTGCTGTATAGAGGAGGGGGATATATATATACTGTGTAATATGTGCTGTATAGAGGAGGGGGTATATATATACTGTGTAATATGTGCTGTATAGAGGAGGATATATATATACTGTGTAATATGTGCTGTATAGAGGAGGGGGATATATATATACTGTGTAATATGTGCTGTATAGAGGAGGGGGATATATATATATATATATATATATATATATATATATATATATATATATATATATATATATATATATATATATACTGTGTAATATGTGCTGTATAGAGGAGGGGGATATATATATACTGTGTAATATGTGCTGTATAGAGGAGGATATATATACTGTGTAATATGTGCTGTATAGAGGAGGATATATATATACTGTGTAATATGTGCTGTATAGAGGAGGAGGATATATACTGTGTAATATGTGCTGTATAGAGAAGGAGGATATATACTGTGTAATATGTGCTGTATAGAGGAGGATATATATATATATATATACTGTGTAATATGTGCAGTATAGAGGAGGGGGATATATATATACTGTAATATATGCTGTATAGAGGAGGATATATATATATATATATATATATATATATATATATACTGTGTAATATGTGCTGTATAGAGGAGGAGGATATATATATACTGTGTAATATGTGCTGTATAGAGGAGGGGGATATATATATACTGTGTAATATGTGCTGTATAGAGGAGGATATATATATATATATATATATTGTGTAATATATACTGTATAAAGGGGGAGGGGTCATATATATATATATATATACTGTATAGAGGGGGGGATATATATATACTGTGTAATATGTGCTGTATAGAGGAGGGGGATATATATATACTGTAATATATGCTGTATAGAGGAGGATATATATATATATATATATATATATATATATATATATATACTGTGTAATATGTGCTGTATAGAGGAGGAGGATATATATATACTGTGTAATATGTGCTGTATAGAGGAGGGGGATATATATATACTGTGTAATATGTGCTGTATAGAGGAGGATATATATATATATATATATATATATTGTGTAATATATACTGTATAAAGGGGGAGGGGTCATATATATATATATATATATACTGTATAGAGGGGGGGATATATATATACTGTGTAATATGTGCTGTATAGAGGAGGATATATATATATATATACTGTGTAATATGTGCTGTATAGAGGAGGGGGATATATATATACTGTGCTGTATAGAGGAGGAGGATATATATACTTTGTAATATGTGCTGTATAGAGGAGGGGGATATATATACTGTGTAATATGTGCTGTATAGAGGAGGGGGTATATATATACTGTGTAATATGTGCTGTATAGAGATAGAGGGGGGATATATATACTTTGTAATATGTGCTGTATAGAGGAGGGGGATATATATATACTGTGTAATATATGCTGTATAGAGGAGGGGGATATATATACTGTGTAATATGTGCTGTATAGAGGAGGGGGATATATATACTGTGTAATATGTGCTGTATAGAGGATATATATACTGTGTAATATGTGCTGTATAGAGGAGGGGATATATATACTTTGTAATATGTGCTGTATAGAGGAGGGGGTATATATATACTGTGTAATATGTGCTGTATAGAGGAGGGGGATATATATACTGTGTAATATGTGCTGTATAGAGGAGGGGGATATATATATACTGTGTAATATATGCTGTATAGAGGAGGGGGATATATATACTGTGTAATATGTGCTGTATAGAGGAGGGGGTATATATATACTGTGTAATATGTGCTGTATAGAGGAGGGGGATATATATACTGTGTAATATGTGCTGTATAGAGGAGGGGGATATATATACTGTGTAATATGTGCTGTATAGAGGATATATATACTGTGTAATTAGTGCTGTATAGAGGAGGGGGATATATATACTGTGTAATATGTGCTGTATAGAGGAGGGGGATATATATACTGTGTAATATGTGCTGTATAGAGGAGGGGGTATATATATACTGTGTAATATGTGCTGTATAGAGGAGGGGGATATATATACTGTGTAATATGTGCTGTATAGAGGAGGGGGATATATATACTGTGTAATATGTGCTGTATAGAGGATATATATACTGTGTAATTAGTGCTGTATAGAGGAGGGGGATATATATACTGTGTAATATGTGCTGTATAGAGGAGGGGGATATATATACTGTGTAATATGTGCTGTATAGAGGAGGAGGATATATATACTGTGTAATATGTGCTGTATAGAGGAGGATATATATATATATATATATATATATATATATATATATATATATATATATATATATACTGTGTAATATGTGCTGTATAGAGGAGGGGGATATATATATACTGTGTAATATGTGCTGTATAGAGGAGGGATATATATATACTGTGCTGTATAGAGGAGGGGGATATGTATACACTGTAATATGTGCTGTATAGAGGGGGGATATATATATACTGTGTAATATGTGCTGTGTAGAGGAGGAGGGGGATATATATATATACACTGTGTAATATGTGCTGTATAGAGGGGGAGTATATATATACTGTGTAATATGTGCTGTATAGAGGAGGACGAGGATATATATACTGTGTAATATGTGCTGTATAGAGGAGGGGGATATATATATACTGTGTAATATATGCTGTATAGAGGGGAAGGATATATATATACTGTGTAATATATGCTGTATAGAGGAGGGGGATATATATACTGTGTAATATGTGCTGTATAGAGGAGGGGGATATATATACTGTGTAATATGTGCTGTATAGAGGAGGGGGATATATATATACTGTGTAATATATGCTGTATAGAGGAGGGGTATATATATAT
This sequence comes from Ranitomeya imitator, assembly GCF_032444005.1. Classification (NCBI taxonomy): domain Eukaryota; kingdom Metazoa; phylum Chordata; class Amphibia; order Anura; family Dendrobatidae; genus Ranitomeya; species Ranitomeya imitator. The sequence continues at coordinate 149,626,929 of NC_091291.1, forward strand.
ACTGTGTAATTAGTGCTGTATAGAGGAGGGGGATATATATACTGTGTAATATGTGCTGTATAGAGGAGGGGGTATATATATACTGTGTAATATGTGCTGTATAGAGGGGGAGGATATATATATATATATACTGTGTAATATGTGCTGTATAGAGGATATATATACTGTGTAATTAGTGCTGTATAGAGGAGGGGGATATATATACTGTGTAATATGTGCTGTATAGAGGAGGGGGATATATATACTGTGTAATATGTGCTGTATAGAGGATATATATACTGTGTAATTAGTGCTGTATAGAGGAGGGGGATATATATACTGTGTAATATGTGCTGTATAGAGGAGGGGGATATATATACTGTGTAATATGTGCTGTATAGAGGAGGGGGATATATATATACTGTGTAATATGTGCTGTATAGAGGAGGGGGATATATATACTGTGTAATATGTGCTGTATAGAGGAGGGGGATATATATACTGTGTAATATGTGCTGTATAGAGGAGGGGGATATATATATATACTGTGTAATATATGCTGTATAGAGGAGGGGGATATATATACTGTGTAATATGTGCTGTATAGAGGAGGGGGTATATATATACTGTGTAATATGTGCTGTATAGAGGATATATATACTGTGTAATATGTGCTGTATTGAGGAGGGGGATATATATACTGTGTAATATGTGCTGTATAGAGGAGGGGGATATATATACTGTGTAATATGTGCTGTATAGAGGAGGGGGATATATATATACTGTGTAATATGTGCTGTATAGAGGAGGGGGATATATATATATACTGTGTAATATATGCTGTATAGAGGAGGGGGATATATATACTGTGTAATATGTGCTGTATAGAGGAGGGGGTATATATATACTGTGTAATATGTGCTGTATAGAGGATATATATACTGTGTAATTAGTGCTGTATAGAGGAGGGGGATATATATACTGTGTAATATGTGCTGTATAGAGGAGGGGGATATATATACTGTGTAATATGTGCTGTATAGAGGAGGGGGATATATATATACTGTGTAATATGTGCTGTATAGAGGAGGGGGATATATATATATACTGTGTAATATATGCTGTATAGAGGAGGGGGATATATATACTGTGTAATATGTGCTGTATAGAGGAGGGGGTATATATATACTGTGTAATATGTGCTGTATAGAGGATATATATACTGTGTAATATATGCTGTATAGAGGAGGGGGATATATATACTGTGTAATATGTGCTGTATAGAGGAGGGGGTATATATATACTGTGTAATATGTGCTGTATAGAGGATATATATACTGTGTAATATGTGCTGTATAGAGGAGGGGGATATGTATACACTGTAATATGTGCTGTATAGAGGGGGGATATATATATACTGTGTAATATGTGCTGTGTAGAGGAGGAGGGGGATATATATATATACACTGTGTAATATGTGCTGTATAGAGGGGGAGTATATATATACTGTGTAATATGTGCTGTATAGAGGAGGACGAGGATATATATACTGTGTAATATGTGCTGTATAGAGGAGGGGGATATATATATACTGTGTAATATATGCTGTATAGAGGGGAAGGATATATATATACTGTGTAATATATGCTGTATAGAGGAGGGGGATATATATATTGTGTAATATGTGCTGTATAGAGGAGGGGGATATATATATACTGTGTAATATATGCTGTATAGAGGAGGGGGATATATATACTGTGTAATATGTGCTGTATAGATGAGGGGGTGTATATATATACTGTGTAATATGTGCTGTATAGAGGATATATATACTGTGTAATATGTGCTGTATAGAGGAGGGGGATATATATATACTGTAATATGTGCTGTATAGAGGAGGGGGATATATATACACTGTGTAATATATGCTGTATAGAGGAGGGGGATATATATACTGTGTAATATGTGCTGTATAGAGGAGGGGGTATATATATACTGTGTAATATGTGCTGTATAGAGGGGGAAGATATATATACTTTGTAATATGTGCTGTATAGAGAAGGGGGATATATATATATACTTTGTAATATGTGCTGTATAGAGGAGGGGGATATATATATATACTTTGTAATATGTGCTGTATAGAGAAGGGGGATATATATATATATACTGTGTAATATGTGCTGTATAGAGGAGGGGGATATATATACTGTGTAATATGTGCTGTATAGAGGGGGAAGATATATATACTGTGTAATATGTGCTGTATAGAGGAGGGGGATATATATACTGTGTAATATGTGCTGTATAGAGGGGGAAGATATATATACTTTGTAATATGTGCTGTATAGAGGAGGGGGATATATATACTGTGTAATATGTGCTGTATAGAGGAGGATATATATATACACTGTAATATGTGCTGTATAGAGATAGAGGGGGGGATATACAGGTCCTTCTCAAAAAATTAGCATATAGTGTTAAATGTCATTATTTACCATAATGTAATGATTACAATTAAACTTTCATATATTATAGATTCATTATCCACCAACTGAAATTTGTCAGGTCTTTTATTGTTTTAATACTGATGATTTTGGCATACAACTCCTGATAACCCAAAAAACCTGTCTCAATAAATTAGCATATCAAGAAAAGGTTCTCTAAACGACCTATTACCCTAATCTTCTGAATCAACTAATTAACTCTAAACACATGCAAAAGATACCTGAGGCTTTTATAAACTCCCTGCCTGGTTCATTACTCAAAACCCCCATCATGGGTAAGACTAGCGACCTGACAGATGTCAAGAAGGCCATCATTGACACCCTCAAGCAAGAGGGTAAGACCCAGAAAGAAATTTCTCAACAAATAGGCTGTTCCCAGAGTGCTGTATCAAGGCACCTCAATGGTAAGTCTGTTGGAAGGAAACAATGTGGCAGAAAACGCTGTACAACGAGAAGAGGAGACCGGACCCTGAGGAAGATTGTGGAGAAGGACCGATTCCAGACCTTGGGGAACCTGAGGAAGCAGTGGACTGAGTCTGGTGTGGAAACCTCCAGAGCCACCGTGCACAGGCGTGTGCAGGAAATGGGCTACAGGTGCCGCATTCCCCAGGTAAAGCCACTTTTGAACCATAAACAGCGGCAGAGGCGCCTGACCTGGGCTACAGAGAAGCAGCACTGGACTGTTGCTAAGTGGTCCCAAGTACTTTTTTCTGATGAAAGCAAATTTTGCATGTCATTCGGAAATCAAGGTGCCAGAGTCTGGAGGAAGACTGGGGAGAAGGAAATGCCAAAATGCCTGAAGTCCAGTGTCAAGTACCCACAGTCAGTGATGGTGTGGGGTGCCATGTCAGCTGCTGGTGTTGGTCCACTGTGTTTCATCAAGGGCAGGGTCAATGCAGCTAGCTATCAGGAGATTTTGGAGCACTTCATGCTTCCATCGGCTGAAATGCTTTATGGAGATGAAGATTTCATTTTTCAGCACGACCTGGCACCTGCTCACAGTGCCAAAACCACTGGTAAATGGTTTACTGACCATGGTATTACTGTGCTCAATTGGCCTGCCAACTCTCCTGACCTGAACCCCATAGAGAATCTGTGGGATATTGTGAAGAGAAAGTTGAGAGACGCAAGACCCAACACTCTGGATGAGCTTAAGGCCGCTATTGAAGCATCCTGGGCCTCCATAACATCTCAGCAGTGTCACAGGCTGATTGCCTCCATGCCACGCCGCATTGAAGCAGTCATTTCTGCCAAAGGATTCCCCACCAAGTATTGAGTGCATAACTGAACATTATTATTTGATGGTTTTTTTGTTTGTTATTAAAAAACACTTTTATTTGGATGGGTAAAATATGCTAATTTATTGAGACAGGTTTTTTGGGTTATCAGGAGTTGTATGCCAAAATCATCAGTATTAAAACAATAAAAGACCTGACAAATTTCAGTTGGTGGATAATGAATCTCTAATATATGAAAGTTTAATTGTAATCATTACATTATGGTAAATAATGAAATTTAACACTATATGCTAATTTTTTGAGAAGGACCTGTGTATATATATATATATATATATACTGTGTAATATATGCTGTATAGAGGAGGGGGATATATATATATATATATATATATATATACTGTGTAATATGTACTGTATAGAGGAGGGGGATATATATATATATATATATATATATATATATATATATATATATATATATATACTGTGTAATATGTGCTGTATAGAGGAGGGGGATATATATACTGTGTAATATGTACTGTATAGAGGAGGGGGATATATATATATACTGTGTAATATGTGCTGTATAGAGGAGGGGGATATATATACTGTGTAATATGTGCTGTATAGAGGAGGATATATATACTGTGTAATATGTGCTGTATAGAGAGGGAGGATATATATATATACTGTGTAATATGTGCTGTGTAGAGGAGGGGGATATATATATACTGTGTAATATGTGCTGTATAGAGAGGGAGGATATATATATATATATACTGTGTAATATGTGCTGTATAGAGGAGGGGGATATATATATACTGTGTAATATGTGCTGTATAGAGAGGGAGGATATATATATATACTGTGTAATATGTGCTGTGTAGAGGAGGGGGATATATATATACTGTGTAATATGTGCTGTATAGAGAGGGAGGATATATATATATATATACTGTGTAATATGTGCTGTATAGAGGAGGGGGATATATATATACTGTGTAATATGTGCTGTATAGAGAGGGAGGATATACAGTGGGGCAAAAAAGTATTTAGTCAGTCAGCAATAGTGCAAGTTCCACCACTTAAAGAGATGAGAGGCGTCTGTAATTTACATCATAGGTAGACCTCAACTATGGGAGACAAACTGAGAAAAAAAAATCCAGAAAATCACATTGTCTGTTTTTTTATCATTTTTTTTGCATATTATGGTGGAAAATAAGTATTTGGTCAGAAACAAACAATCAAGATTTCTGGCTCTCACAGACCTGTAACTTCTTCTTTAAGAGTCTCCTCTTTCCTCCACTCATTACCTGTAGTAATGGCACCTGTTTAAACTTGTTATCAGTATAAAAAGACACCTGTGCACACCCTCAAACAGTCTGACTCCAAACTCCACTATGGTGAAGACCAAAGAGCTGTCAAAGGACACCAGAAACAAAATTGTAGCCCTGCACCAGGCTGGGAAGACTGAATCTGCAATAGCCAACCAGCTTGGAGTGAAGAAATCAACAGTGGGAGCAATAATTAGAAAATGGAAGACATACAAGACCACTGATAATCTCCCTCGATCTGGGGCTCCACGCAAAATCCCACCCCGTGGGGTCAGAATGATCACAAGAACGGTGAGCAAAAATCCCAGAACCACGCGGGGGGACCTAGTGAATGAACTGCAGAGAGCTGGGACCAATGTAACAAGGCCTACCATAAGTAACACACTATGCCACCATGGACTCAGATCCTGCAGTGCCAGACGTGTCCCACTGCTTAAGCCAGTACATGTCCGGGCCCGTCTGAATTTTGCTAGAGAGCATTTGGATGATCCAGAGGAGTTTTGGGAGAATGTCCTATGGTCTGATGAAACCAAACTGGAACTGTTTGGTAGAAACACAACTTGTCGTGTTTGGAGGAAAAAGAATACTGAGTTGCATCCATCAAACACCATACCTACTGTAAAGCATGGTGGTGGAAACATAATGCTTTGGGGCTGTTTCTCTGCAAAGGGGCCAGGACAACTGATCCGGGTACATGAAAGAATGAATGGGGCCATGTATCGTGAGATTTTGAGTGCAAACCTCCTTCCATCAGCAAGGGCATTGAGGATGAAACGTGGCTGGGTCTTTCAACATGACAATGATCCAAAGCACACCGCCAGGGCAACGAAGGAGTGGCTTCGTAAGAAGCATTTCAAGGTCCTGGAGTGGCCTAGCCAGTCTCCAGATCTCAACCCTATAGAAAACCTTTGGAGGGAGTTGAAAGTCCGTGTTGCCAAGCGAAAAGCCAAAAACATCACTGCTCTAGAGGAGATCTGCATGGAGGAATGGGCCAACATACCAACAACAGTGTGTGGCAACCTTGTGAAGACTTACAGAAAACGTTTGACCTCTGTCATTGCCAACAAAGGATATATTACAAAGTATTGAGATGAAATTTTGTTTCTGACCAAATACTTATTTTCCACCATAATATGCAAATAAAATGTTAAAAAAACAGACAATGTGATTTTCTGGATTTTTTTTTCTCAGTTTGTCTCCCATAGTTGAGGTCTACCTATGATGTAAATTACAGACGCCTCTCATCTTTTTAAGTGGTGGAACTTGCACTATTGCTGACTGACTAAATACTTTTTTGCCCCACTGTATATACTGTGTAATATGTGCTGTATAGAGGAGGAGGATATATACTGTGTAATATGTGCTGTATAGAGGAGGGGGATATATATATATATATATATATATATATATATATATATACTGTGTAATATGTGCTGTATAGAGGAGGGGGATATATATACTGTGTAATATGTGCTGTATAGAGAGGGAGGATATATATACTGTGTAATATGTGCTGTATAGAGGAGGAGGATATATACTGTGTAATATGTACTGTATAGAGGAGGAGGATATATACTGTGTAATATGTGCTGTATAGAGGAGGGGGATATATATATATACTGTGTAATATGTACTGTATAGAGGGGGATATATATATATACTGTGTAATATGTACTGTATAGAGGAGGGGGATATATATACTGTGTAATATGTGCTGTATAGAGGGGGAGGATATATATATATATCCCGCCTACCATTCCTAGGAGTAAGAAGCACTGAACATGAGCTCCTGAATTTCCATCACTTTATACCTTGTAATGAGGCAACTGTAAGACAAAACCTGGAAAAACTCAACTCCGTGGAACATAAAAGTGATCTGGACCGAACTGGACTTTACATTTTATGTAAAAAGGAAGAATTGGAGGATTTAAAGGACAAAACAAGAATCTCCTGGAGGACACAGACTGGAAGCAGCCGACATCATACATCTGACATCCTGATACCTGGACCTATAGAAGGTAGGAGAATTCTTTAACTACAGCACAACCTATAGACTTGCTACAAATTAATCTTCTTAGAAACAAGGATTATAATTAACATATAACTACAAAATGGAAAACACAAATTTAGAACATGTAAATGAACAAAGCCCGGAGCCAGAGACACAGGAATGCTGGGGGCCAGATCAGGAGATAACACAGGGGGGCAATAAATCCAAGATGGACTACGTTAGAGAGAATCCAGAGACTCTTTATGCAGATTTCACAAAGAAAAGAAGAAAAACCATTGTATTATTCTATACAGACCAACCCTCAGCCTGGCACACTGCGCTGTGCAAACGATACAAACATGTATCTAAAACCAACGATAAAGGTGTCCAGCAGATTAAAATTACCAGCCAAGCAGATGAGGACACCAATGCGCTCACCATACTCCTATACAAAACTGGCACAGTCATGGCGCAGGGCACGGAGGAGATTCTGCAGCAATTTGAAAATTGTTTCTCAGATATCAAAGAGCAGGCACAAACCTATAAAGGACTACAAGCCCCAGCAGCTACCTCTAATGCTCACATAGGGATTCCCAGACAGAGCTGCCTAACCCCCGACACTTCACACCTCTCGCCCGATAACATCAGAGACTTCTTATCTCAACTAGAAAGAGACTTGGCCCAACTGAAATTTGAATGTGAAAGAAACTCACAAAGCAACGCAAATTACCAAGCAACAAATGACACGGCCATACAGAAAATAAGGGACGAAATATGTGAAATGAAGTGTCAATACAAGGCAGCACTACAGGAAATGGGGGAGCTGAAAAAAGACAATGATCAACTCCGAAAGGAGATTAGAGAATTAAAAGCCCATAGCCCTGGTCATCTGAACCAGCAGGGGGCAACGAAAACATGCCAGAGAACAGACAATATGGCCAGCACTGAACCCCATCAGCAGCACCGTAGCCCACCCAAGACATCACAAAGTCCTGATACTGTCCTAATAATGGACTCCAATCCTGAAACCAGAGAGATGGAAGAGAGAACAGAACCAGCCACCAGCAAAGCCAGCACCACAGACCCCCATCAGCAGCACCTTAGCCCACCCAAGACATCGCAAAGTCCTGATACTGTCCTAATAATGGACTCAAATCCTGAAACCACAGAGATGGAAGAGAGAAGAGAACCAGCCACCAGCAAAGCCAGCACCACAGACCCCCATCAGCAGCACCGTAGCCCACCCAAGACATCGCAAAGTCCCGATATTGTCCTAATAATGGACTCAAATGGGAAGTACCTAAATACACAGCGGCTATTCCCAGGAAAACAGGTCCGTACAATCCGCTGTGCAAGTATTGAACAGGTGACAGAGGTCATCAGTAGACCACGGTTTACCATCCCAAAGCACATTATTATACACACGGGTACAAACAATCGGCCAGACCAGCAGATCGCAGAACAACTGATCAACCTGGCAAAGATGGCAAACCTAAAATTCCCGGACAGTAAAATCATTGTCATCGCTGCTTCCAAGAAAGGACATACCCAGGCAAACCACCCAAGCCATCAATGCAGAACTGACTGAAAAGATCAAGACTGTGCCAAACGTGACCCTGGCACAACACCTCTCCATAAACAACAGTCACCTGCACGATGATAAACACCTCAACAAACAAGGGGTCAGCCTCCTGGCCAAAGAGCTGAAGGACATCGTGCTAAACAGAGACCCCGGGCCTGGATTCAACAGTGGCCATAATCACACTGAAAGACCCCCGAGAACGATAAAGCAGAAAACCCCAAGGCTACCTCCTGAAGCTGGAAACAAAGCTCTTCACCCAGTGTCAGACCATCGGAGGTGGAGACCTCCACCGAGGAGACCACCAAGCCCACACAGACACATGCAGAGATAGGGATGAGATAATAAACCTACTCAATGAACTGCGCAGAATAATAATGTGACTGGATGGAACCAAGCACCGCTATAAAACTGTCAGAAATCCAGTTTGTCCCACACAGCCATACTCATTACAAGGTATATACACACAAACCACACAGAAGAATGTCTTCACTTACAATCAGCAGCTGGAATATCCAGGGTCTCAACACCTCAACCTTTGGATCTAAAACAAAGGACCCTGATTTTATACAAAGTATGAAAAATATAGACATTCAGATCCTCCTGGAAACATGGACCAGAGCCGAAAACGAATCCCTGGTGCCTATTGGATACAAGGAATTCTTGGTCCATGCCCAGAAAAATAAAAACATCAAACAGGGCCAGGGCTCAGGAGGAGTAGCGATCTGGTATAAAGAGGAGCTCCACCAGTACATCAAACCGGTGAAGAAAGGAGACAGCCACATATGGATCAGAATCAGCAGCTCCATCCTCACCTGTCAGTCTGATGTCCACCTCTGTGCCACCTATATACCACCGCCAGAGTCCCTCTACTTCAATCCAGACTGCTTCGAGATCTTACAAAGAGACGCCCATTATCAGGCCCTGGGCAAAGTTCTCATCTTTGGAGACCTCAATGCAAGAACAGGGAGAGAGAGAGACTTCCTGACCACAGATGGAAACATCTACATACTTGGAGCAGAGAATGACGGCCAAGACCCTGTACACACTGAGAGAAACGGCTATGACAGTACAGTCAACAAAAGTGGCAGAAAGCTCCTGAACGTATGTAAAAGTTTAGGACTTCATATCCTTAATGGACGAAGCAAGGGTGACTCCTTAGGAAGGTATACACTAAACTCCCATGTAGGGAGGAGTGTAGTTGATTACGCCATTACAGACCTGAACCTGGCAGATGTCAGCCCACAAACGCACCTGTCAGACCACAGCCAACTTCTTCTGTACATGAAATCTACAGAGAAACCATCCACTCAGAAGCCACAGCAGAGCGGCCTCTTCACCCGGCCTCCATCCTATAAATGGTCCAAAATGTCGGCACTAAGATATAAAGAAGCTTCCAGCAGACCTGAAATACAGCGGATGCTCCACCACTTCTACAACCTTGAGTACATGCCAAACCCAGAGGGAGTGAACCAAGCAGCAAAGGACCTCAACAATATATTCTACGCAATGGCCAGACTGTCCGACCTTAAAAAAGTCGACTACAAGAGACCAAAAGAAACACAGGTCAATGGCTGGTTTGACAGAGAATGTAAAGCTGTACGGAAGACCCTGAGAACAGCCTCCAACAAGAAACACAGAGACCCCAACCACCTGGGTCTGAGGGAAGCCTATGACTCCATACAAAAGCAGTACAAAACCATCCTCAGGAGGAAGAAGCAGAGTTACATCTCTACCAAGCTCAATCAACTCCAAGACGCCCTCCAAGACAACTCCTTCTGGGATCTATGGAACCACATGGGCACCAAAGACAAGAAAAACAACATCCATATCCAAAATGGCAACCTCTGGCTCCAATACTTCAGAGACCTCTATAAAGACATTCCAAAGGAAGGACTAAGCCAAGAACAGGAAAACATAATGGCGAAACTAAAAGCAATGGAGGAAAAAATCAAAAACTTCCAAAACCCGGTGGATACACCTATAACACTACAGGAAGTAACCGAGAGACTCTCCTCCATAAGATGTAGAAAAGCCGGTGGCCTGGATGGAATCCTACCAGAAATGCTGAAGTACAGCCCACCAGAAATACAGGCTGCAATGGTTAAACTCTTCAATATTGTACTGAGTGCCGGCTACTTCCCTCGTACCTGGAACCAAGGCCTCATCACACCCATCCACAAGAGTGGGGACAGGTATGACCCAGCCAACTACAGAGGCATATGTGTCAGCAGCAACCTGGGAAAACTGTTCAACAGTATCCTGAACAAGAGGATCCTCACCTTCCTCACCGAGCACAACGTCCTCAACAAGAGCCAAGCAGGGTTCATGCCGAACCACCGCACCACTGACCACATCTATACTCTGCACAGCCTCATTCAGAGACACGTCTACAATACAAAGAATGGGAAGATATACGCCTGCTTTGTGGACTTTAAAAAGGCCTTTGATTCAGTGTGGCACCCGGGCTTATTCCTGAAACTGCTGGAGAGTGGAATAGGAGGAAAGACCTACGATGTCATCAAAAGCTCCTACACCGAGAACAGCTGCAGCGTGAGTGTGAGCGGCAAAAGAACGGCTTTTTTCCAGCAGAGCCGCGGAGTAAGACAAGGCTGCAGCCTAAGCCCAACGCTCTTCAACATCTACATCAACGAGCTGGCTACCGCCCTGGAATCCTCCTCAGCACCAGGTCTCACCCTCCACGACGCCCAGGTGAAATTCCTGCTGTATGCAGATGACCTGCTGCTGCTGTCACCAACCGAGAAAGGCCTCCAGGACAACCTGAAAATCCTAGAGAAATTCAGCTCCACCTGGGCCCTACCGGTCAACCTAAAGAAAACCAACACCATGGTGTTTCAGAGGAGAAAGAGAAGATCAGACCAACACCCATCATTAATCCTCAACAACTGCGACCTCACAGGAACGGACAAATATACCTACCTGGGCCTAGAGATTCACCGGTCAGGGAGCTTCAAACAAGCCATAGAGACCCTGAAAGACAAGGCCTGCAAAACCTTCTATGCCATCCGAAGGAAACTCTACCATCTGAAGCCACCAGTGAGGGTCTGGCTAAAAATCTTCGACTCCATCATCGCCCCAATCCTCCTGTATGGCAGCGAAGTCTGGGGTCCTCACACCTACCCAGACTGGTCAAAGTGGGATTCCAGTCCAACAGAAATATTCCACCTGGAATTCTGCAAGCACCTTCTCCAGGTCCATCGGACCACCTCCAACAGTGCTTGTCGGGCCGAGCTGGGCAGATTCCCTCTACACCTAACAGTTCTAAAGAGGACGCTGTCATTCCGGGCTCACCTGCATAGGAGCAATCCCAGCTCCCATCACCATAAAGCCCTGATACATGAAGGTGAAGCAGAAAAACCAGAACCCCCGGAACAGCCCAGCCAAACCCAACCGGACCAGAACACCAATCACAACAACCTGACAAAAGCCGGAATTAGGAAGATGGCAGACGAAGGCCAGGAGAGGTATGTCAGTGACTGGAAGAATGATATCATCAGCTCACAGAAATTGACCATGTACCGGAGCCTACAGAGAGACTACAGACTGGCGCCATATCTGGAGAAACTCCCGGACCCCAGAGACCGCCAGATCCTGACCCGATATAGACTCAGTGCCCACAGTCTGGCCATCGAATGTGGCCGACACAGGCAGAGCTACAAGCCCAGGGAGGAAAGACTGTGCCAACACTGTGACCAGGAGGCCATAGAGGACGAAACCCACTTCCTGCTACACTGCTCCAAATACTCAGCAGTGAGGGACACTCACTTCAGGAGACTCTCACATCTCTTCCCAGACTTCATCACCATGAAGGAGGAAGAGAAAACATATATCTTGCTGGGAGAAGAAGAGAGAGCAGTGGAGATAGCAGCGCGGTATATGAGCGAATGTCATAGACTGCGAGAAAGAGAACTATGATGCCATGGACTATAGCCCCCAACCTGGACCTGCCCCATCCACCTCCCCTATGCCATGGACTATAGCCCCCAACCTGGACCTGCCCCATCCACCTCCCCTATGCCATAGACTATAGCCCCCAACCTGAACCTGCCCCATCCACCTCCCCTATGCCATGGACTATAGCCCCCAACCTGGACCTGCCCCATCCACCTCCCCTATGCCATGGACTATAGCCCCCAACCTGGACCTGCCCCATCCACCTCCCCTATGCCATGGACTATAGCCCCCACCCTGGATCTGCCCCATCCACCTCCCCTATGCCATGGACTATAGCCCCCACAATGGACCTGCCCCATCCACCTCCCCTATGCCATGGATTATAGCCCCCACCCTAGATCTGCCCCATCCACCTCCCCTATGCCATGGACTATAGCCCCAACCCTTGATCTGCCCCCATCCACCTCCCCTATGCCATGGACTATAGCCCCCACAATGGACCTGCCCCATCCATCTCCCCTATGCCATGGATTATAGCCCCCACCCTAGATCTGCCCCATCCACCTCCCCTACAGCTCCTACCCAACATCCCCACAGTCCCTATCCCTATTGCCTCTATACACTTGCTTTGGCAAAACTGATGTGTATTTGGTCCTGCCAATAAAGCTTCTTTGAATCTTGAATATATATATACTGTGTAATATGTGCTGTATAGAGGAGGGGGATATATATACTGTGTAATATGTGCTGTGTAGAGGGGGAGGATATATATATATATATATTCTGTGTAATATGTGCTGTATAGAGGAGGGGGATATATACTGTGTAATATGTGCTGTATAGAGGAGGGGATATATATACTGTGTAATATGTGCTGTATAGAGGAGGATATATATATATATATATATACTGTGTAATATGTGCTGTGTAGAGGAGGGGGATATATATACCGTATACTGTGTAATATGTGCTGTATAGAGAGGGAGGATATATATACTGTGTAATATGTGCTGTATAGAGGGGGGATATATATATACTGTGTAATATGTGCTGTATAGAGGAGGGGATATATATACTGTGTAATATGTGCTGTATAGAGGGGGGATATATATATACTGTGTAATATGTGCTGTATAGAGGAGGATATATATACTGTGTAATATGTGCTGTATAGAGGGGGGATATATATATACTGTGTAATATGTGCTGTATATAGGAGGGGATATATATACTGTGTAATATGTGCTGTATAGAGGGGGGATATATATATACTGTGTAATATGTGCTGTATAGAGGAGGATATATATACTGTGTAATATGTGCTGTGTAGAGGGGGATATATAGATTCAAGATTCAAAGAAGCTTTATTGGCAGGACCAAATACACATCAGTTTTGCCAAAGCAAGTGTATAGAGGCAATAGGGATAGGGACTGTGGGGATGTTGGGTAGGAGCTGTAGGGGAGGTGGATGGGGCAGATCTAGGGTGGGGGCTATAATCCATGGCATAGGGGAGGTGGATGGGGCAGGTCCATTGTGGGGGCTATAGTCCATGGCATAGGGGAGGTGGATGGGGCAGGTCCATTGTGGGGGCTATAGTCCATGGCATAGGGGAGGTGGATGGGGCAGGTCCATTGTGGGGGCTATAGTCCATGGCATAGGGGAGGTGGATGGGGCAGGTCCATTGTGGGGGCTGTAGTCTATGGCATAGGGGAGGTGGATGGGGCAGGTCCATTGTGGGGGCTATAGTCCATGGCATAGGGGAGGTGGATGGGGCAGGTCCATTGTGGGGGCTATAGTCCATGGCATAGGGGAGGTGGATGGGACAGATCCATTATGGGGGGTATAGTCCATGGCATAGGGGAGGTGGATGGGGGCAGATCCAGGGTGGGGGCTATAGTCCATGGCATAGGGGAGGTGGATGGGGCAGGTCCAGGTTGGGGGCTGTAGTCCATGGCATAGGGGAGGTGGATGGGGCAGATCCAGGGTGGGGGCTATAGTCAATGGCATAGGGGAGGTGGATGGGGCAGATCAATTGTGGGGGCTATAGTCCATGGCATAGGAGAGGTGGATGGGGTAGATCCATTGTGGGGGCTATAGTCCATGGCATAGGGGAGGTGGATGGGGCAGGTCCAGGTTGGGGGCTATAGTCCATGGCATAGGGGAGGTGGATGGGCCAGATCCATTGTGGGGGCTATAGTCTATGGCATAGGGGAGGTGGATGGGGCAGGTCCAGGTTGGGGGCTATAGTCCATGGCATAGGGGAGGTGGATGGGGCAGGTCCATTGTGGGGGCTATAGTCCATGGCATAGGGGAGGTGGATGGGGCAGGTCCAGGTTGGGGGCTATAGTCCATGGCATCATACTTCTCTTTCTCGCAGTCTATGACATTCGCTCACATACCGCGCTGCTATCTCCACCGCTCTCTCTTCTTCTCCCAGCAGGATATATGTTTTCTCTTCCTCCTTCATGGTGATGAAGTCTGGGAAGAGATGTGAGAGTCTCCTGAAGTGAGTGTCCCTCACTGCTGAGTATTTGGAGCAGTGTAGCAGGAAGTGGGTTTCGTCCTGTATGGCCTCCTGATCACAGTGTTGGCACAGTCTTTCCTCCCTGGGCTTGTAGTTCTGCCTGTGTCGGCCACATTCGATGGCCAGACTGTGGGCACTGAGTCTATATCGGCTCAGGATCTGGCGGTCTCTGGGGTCCGGGAGTTTCTCCAGATATGGGGCCAGTCTGTAGTCTCTCTGTAGGCTCCGGTACATGGTCAGTTTCTGTGAGCTGATGATATCATTCTTCCAGTCACTGACATACCTCTCCTGGCCTTCATCTGCCATCTTCCTAATTCCGGCTTTTGTCAGGTTGTTGTGATTGGTGTTCTGGTCCGGTTGGGTTTGGCTGGGCTGTTCCGGGGGTTCTGGTTTTTCTGTTTCACCTTCATGTATCAGGGCTTTATGGTGATGGGAGCTTGGATTGCTCCTATGCAGGTGAGCCCGGAATGACAGCGCCCTCTTTAGAACTGTCAGGTGTAGAGGGAATCTGCCCAGCTCGGCCCGACAAGCACTGTTGGAGGTGGTCCGATGGACCTGGAGAAGGTGCTTGCAGAATTCCAGGTGGAATATTTCTGTTGGACTGGAATCCCACTTTGACCAGTCTGGGTAGGTGTGAGGACCCCAGACTTCGCTGCCATACAGGAGGATTGGGGCGATGATGGAGTCGAAGATTTTTAGCCAGACCCTCACTGGTGGCTTCAGATGGTAGAGTGTCCTTCGGATGGCATAGAAGGTTTTGCAGGCCTTGTCTTTCAGGGTCTCTATGGCTTGTTTGAAGCTCCCTGACCGGTGAATCTCTAGGCCCAGGTAGGTATATTTGTCCGTTCCTGTGAGGTCGCAGTTGTTGAGGATTAATGATGGGTGTTGGTCTGATCTTCTCTTTCTCCTCTGGAACACCATGGTGTTGGTTTTCTTTAGGTTGACCGGTAGAGCCCAGGTGGAGCTGAATTTCTCTAGGATTTTCAGGTTGTCCTGGAGGCCTTTCTCGGTTGGTGACAGCAGCAGCAGGTCATCTGCATACAGCAGGAATTTCACCTGGGCGTCGTGGAGGGTGAGACCTGGTGCTGAGGAGGATTCCAGGGCGGTAGCCAGCTCGTTGATGTAGATGTTGAAGAGCGTTGGGCTTAGGCTGCAGCCTTGTCTGACTCCGCGGCTCTGCTGGAAATAAGCCGTTCTTTTGCCGCTCACGCTGCAGCTGTTCTCGGTGTAGGAGCTTTTGATGACATCGTAGGTCTTTCCTCCTATTCCACTCTCCAGCAGTTTCAGGAATAAGCCCGGGTGCCACACTGAATCAAAGGCCTTTTTAAAGTCCACAAAGCAGGCGTATATCTTCCCATTCTTTGTATTGTAGACGTGTCTCTGAATGAGGCTGTGCAGAGTATAGATGTGGTCAGTGGTGCGGTGGTTCGGCATGAACCCTGCTTGGCTCTTGCTGAGGACGTTGTGCTCGGTGAGGAAGGTGAGGATCCTCTTGTTCAGGATACTGTTGAACAGTTTTCCCACGTTGCTGCTGACACATATGCCTCTGTAGTTGGCTGGGTCATACCTGTCCCCACTCTTGTGGATGGGTGTGATGAGGCCTTGGTTCCAGGTACGAGGGAAGTAGCCGGCACTCAGTACAATATTGAAGAGTTTAACCATTGCAGCCTGTATTTCTGGTGGGCTGTACTTCAGCATTTCTGGTAGGATTCCATCCAGGCCACCGGCTTTTCTACATCTTATGGAGGAGAGTCTCTCGGTTACTTCCTGTAGTGTTATAGGTGTATCCACCGGGTTTTGGAAGTTTTTGATTTTTTCCTCCATTGCTTTTAGTTTCGCCATTATGTTTTCCTGTTCTTGGCTTAGTCCTTCCTTTGGAATGTCTTTATAGAGGTCTCTGAAGTATTGGAGCCAGAGGTTGCCATTTTGGATATGGATGTTGTTTTTCTTGTCTTTGGTGCCCATGTGGTTCCATAGTTCCCAGAAGGAGTTGTCTTGGAGGGCGTCTTGGAGTTGATTGAGCTTGGTAGAGATGTAACTCTGCTTCGTCCTCCTGAGGATGGTTTTGTACTGCTTTTGTATGGAGTCATAGGCTTCCCTCAGACCCAGGTGGTTGGGGTCTCTGTGTTTCTTGTTGGAGGCTGTTCTCAGGGTCTTCCGTACAGCTTTACATTCTCTGTCAAACCAGCCATTGACCTGTGTTTCTTTTGGTCTCTTGTAGTCGACTTTTTTAAGGTCGGACAGTCTGGCCATTGCGTAGAATATATTGTTGAGGTCCTTTGCGGCTTGGCTCACTCCCTCTGGGTTTGGCATGTACTCAAGGTTGTAGAAGTGGTGGAGCATCCGCTGTATTTCAGGTCTGCTGGAAGCTTCTTTATATCTTAGTGCCGACATTTTGGACCATTTATAGGATGGAGGCCGGGTGAAGAGGCCGCTCTGCTGTGGCTTCTGAGTGGATGGTTTCTCTGTAGATTTCATGTACAGAAGAAGTTGGCTGTGGTCTGACAGGTGCGTTTGTGGGGTGACTATGAAGGCGCTGACATCTGCCAGGTTCAGGTCTGTAATGGCGTAATCAACTACACTCCTCCCTCCATGGGAGTTTAGTGTATACCTTCCTAAGGAGTCACCCTTGCTTCGTCCATTAAGGATATGAAGTCCTAAACTTTTACATACGTTCAGGAGCTTTCTGCCACTTTTGTTGACTGTACTGTCATAGCTGTTTCTCTCAGTGTGTACAGGGTCTTGGCCGTCATTCTCTGCTCCAAGTATGTAGATGTTTCCATCTGTGGTCAGGAAGTCTCTCTCTCTCCCTGTTCTTGCATTGAGGTCTCCAAAGATGAGAACTTTGCCCAGGGCCTGATAATGGGCGGCTTCTCTTTGTAAGATCTTGAAGCAGTCTGGATTGAAGTAGGGGGACTCTGGCGGTGGTATATAGGTGGCACAGAGGTGGACATCAGACTGACAGGTGAGGATGGAGCTGCTGATTCTGATCCATATGTGGCTGTCTCCTTTCTTCACCGGTTTGATGTACTGGTGGAGCTCCTCTTTATACCAGATCGCTACTCCTCCTGAGCCCCGGCCCTGTTTGATGTTTTTATTTTTCTGGGCATGGACCAAGAATTCCTTGTATCCAATAGGCACCAGGGATTCGTTTTCGGCTCTGGTCCATGTTTCCAGGAGGATCTGAATGTCTATATTTTTCATACTTTGTATAAAATCAGGGTCCTTTGTTTTAGATCCAAAGGTTGAGGTGTTGAGACCCTGGATATTCCAGCTGCTGATTGTAAGTGAAGACATTCTTCTGTGTCGTTTGTGTGTATATGTCTTGTAATGAGTGTGGCTGTGTGGGACAAACTGGATTTCTGACAGTTTTATAGAAGTGCTTGGTTCCATCCAGTCACATTAGTTGTCTGCACAGTGCATTGAGCAGGTTCTTTATCTCATCCCTATCTCTGCTCTGCATGTGTCTGTGTGGGCTTGGTGGTCTCCTCGGTGGAGGTCTCCACCTCCGATGGTCTGACACTGGGTGAAGAGCTTTGTTTCCAGCTTCAGGAGGTAGCCTTGGGGTTTTCTGCTTTATCGTTCTCGGGGGTCTTTCAGTGTGATTATGGCCACTGTTGAATCCAGGCCCGGGGTCTCTGTTTAGCACGATGTCCTTCAGCTCTTTGGCCAGGAGGCTGACCCCTTGTTTGTTGAGGTGTTTATCATCGTGCAGGTGACTGTTGTTTATGGAGAGGTGTTGTGCCAGGGTCACGTTTGGCACAGTCTTGATCTTTTCAGTCAGTTCTGCATTGATGGCTTGGGTGGTTTGCCTGGGTATGTCCTTTCTTGGAAGCAGCGATGACAGAATGATTTTACTGTCCGGGAATTTTAGGTTTGCCATCTTTGCCAGGTTGATCAGTTGTTCTGCGATCTGCTGGTCTGGCCGATTGTTTGTACCCGTGTGTATAATAATGTGCTTTGGGTTGGTAAACCGTGGTCTACTGATGACCTCTGTCACCTGTTCAATACTTGCACAGCGGATTGTACGGACCTGTTTTCCTGGGAATAGCCGCTGTGTATTTAGGTACTTCCCATTTGAGTCCATTATTAGGACAATATCGGGACTTTGCGATGTCTTGGGTGGGCTACGGTGCTGCTGATGGGGGTCTGTGATGCTGGCTTTGCTGGTGGCTGGTTCTCTTCTCTCTTCCATCTCTCTGGTTTCAGGATTTGAGTCCATTATTAGGACAGTATCAGGACTTTGTGATGTCTTGGGTGGGCTACGGTGCTGCTGACGAGGGTCTGTGGTGCTGGCTTTGCTGGTGGCTGGTTCTGTTCTCTCTTCCATCTCTCTGGTTTCAGGATTTGAGTCCATTATTAGGACAGTATCAGGACTTTGTGATGTCTTGGGTGGGCTACGGTGCTGCTGACGAGGATCTGTGGTGCTGGCTTTGCTGGTGGCTGGTTCTGTTCTCTCTTCCATCTCTCTGGTTTCAGGATTTGAGTCCATTATTAGGACAGTATCAGGACTTTGCGATGTCTTGGGTGGGCTACGGTGCTGCTGATGGGGGTCTGTGGTGCTGGCTTTGCTGGTGGCTGGTTCTGTTCTCTCTTCCATCTCTCTGGTTTCAGGATTTGAGTCCATTATTAGGACAGTATCAGGACTTTGCGATGTCTTGGGTGGGCTACGGTGCTGCTGATGGGGGTCTGTGGTGCTGGCTTTGCTGGTTCTGTTCTCTCTTCCATCTCTCTGGTTTCAGGATTTGAGTCCATTATTAGGACAGTATCAGGACTTTGTGATGTCTTGGGTGGGCTACGGTGCTGCTGATGGGGTTCAGTGCTGGCCATATTGTCTGCCCTCTGGCATGTTTTCGTTGCTCCCTGCTGGTTCAGATGATCAGGGCTATGGGCTTTTAATTCTCTAATCTCCTTTCGGAGTTGATCATTGTCCTTTTTCAGCTCCCCCATTTCCTGTAGTGCTGCCTTGTGTTGACCTTTCATTTCACATATTTCCTCCCTTATTTTCTGTATGGCCGTGTCATTTGTTGCTTGGTAATTTGCGTTGCTTTGTGAGTTTGTTTCACATTCAAATTTCAGTTGGGCCAAGTCTCTTTCTAGTTGAGATAAGAAGTCTCTGATGTTATCGGGCGAGAGGTGTGAAGTGTCGGGGGTTAGGCGGCTCTGTCTGGGAATCCCTATGTGAGCATTAGAGGTAGCTGCTGGGGCTTGTAGTCCTTTATAGGTTTGTGCCTGCTCTTTGATATCTGAGAAACAATTTTCAAATTGCTGCAGAATCTCCTCCGTGCCCTGCGCCATGACTGTGCCATTTTTGTATAGGCTTATGGTGAGCGCATTGGTGTCCTCATCTGCTTGGCTGGTAATTTTAATCTGCTGGACACCTTTATCGTTGGATTTAGTTACATGTTTATATCGTTTGCACAGCGCAGTGTGCCAGGCTGAGGGTTGGTCTGTATAGAATAATACGTTGGTTTTTCTTCTTTTCTTTGTGAAATCTGCATAAAGAGTCTCTGGATTCTCTCTAACGTAGTCCATCTTGGATTTATTGCCCCCCTGTGTTATCTCCTGATCTGGCCCCCAGCATTCCTGTGTCTCTGGCTCTGGGCTTTGTTCATTTACTTGTTCTAAATTTGTGTTTTCCATTTTGTAGTTATATGTTAATTATAATCCTTGTTTCTAAGAAGATTAATTTGTAGCACGTCTATAGGTTGTGTTGTAGTTAAAGAATTCTCCTACCTTCTATAGGTCCAGGTATCAGGATGTCAGATGTATGATGTCGGCTGCTTCCAGTCTGTGTCCTCCAGGAGATTCTTGTTTTGTCCTTTAAATCCTCCAATTCTTCCTTTTTACATAAAATGTAAAGTCCAGTTCAGTCCAGATCACTTTTATGTTCCACGGAGTTGAGTTTTTCCAGGTTTTGTCTTACAGTTGACTCATTACAAGGTATAAAGTGATGGAAATTCAGGAGCTCATGTTCATTGCTTCTTACTCCTAGGATTGGTGGGCGGGAATATATATATATACTGTGTAATATGTGCTGTATAGAGAGGGAGGATATATATACTGTGTAATATGTGCTGTATAGAGGAGGAGGATATATACTGTGTAATATGTGCTGTATAGAGGGGGGATATATATATACTGTGTAATGTGTGCTGTATAGAGGAGGATATATATATACTGTGTAATATGTGCTGTATTGAGGAGGGATATATATATACTGTGTAATATGTGCTGTATAGAGGAGGATATATATATACTGTAATATGTGCTGTATAGAGGAGGAGGATATATACTGTGTAATATGTGCTGTATAGAGGAGGAGGATATATATACTGTAATATGTGCTGTATAGAGGGGGATATATATATACTGTGTAATATGTGCTGTATAGAGGAGGGGGATATATATATACTGTGTAATATGTGCTGTATAGAGGAGGATATATATATACTGTAATATGTGCTGTATAGAGGAGGATATATATACTGTAATATGTGCTGTATAGAGGGGGATATATATATACTGTGTAATATGTGCTGTATAGAGGGGGGATATATATATACTGTGTAATATGTGCTGTATAGAGGAGGAGGATATATACTGTGTAATATGTGCTGTATAGAGGAGGGGGATATATATATACTGTGTAATATGTGCTGTATAGAGGAGGAGGATATATATACTGTAATATGTGCTGTATAGAGGGGGAGGATATATATATACTGTGTAATATGTGCTGTATAGAGGATATATATACTGTGTAATATGTGCTGTATAGAGGAGGAGGATATATATACTGTGTAATATGTGCTGTATAGAGGAGGGGGATATATATATACTGTGTAATATGTGCTGTATAGAGGGGGAGGATATATATACTGTGTAATATGTGCTGTATAGAGGATATATATACTGTGTAATTAGTGCTGTATAGAGGAGGGGGATATATATACTGTGTAATATGTGCTGTATAGAGGAGGGGGATATATATATACTGTGTAATATGTGCTGTGTAGAGGAGGGATATATATATACTGTGTAATATGTGCTGTGTAGAGGAGGGATATATATATACTGTGTAATATGTGCTGTGTAGAGGGGGATATATATACTGTGTAATATGTGCTGTATAGAGGAGGATATATATATATAATGTGTAATATGTGCTGTATAGAGGGGGATATATATATATATACTGTGTAATATGTGCTGTGTAGAGGAGGGATATATATATACTGTGTAATATGTGCTGTGTAGAGGGGGATATATATACTGTGTAATATGTGCTGTATAGAGGAGAAGGATATATATATACTGTGTAATATGTGCTGTATAGAGGAGGGATATATATATACTGTGTAATATGTGCTGTGTAGAGGAGGGATATATATATACTGTGTAATATGTGCTGTGTAGAGGGGGATATATATACTGTGTAATATGTGCTGTATAGAGGAGGATATATATATATAATGTGTAATATGTGCTGTATAGAGGGGGAGGATATATATATACTGTGTAATATGTGCTGTATAGTGGAGGGGGAGGATATATACTGTGTAATATGTGCTGTATAGAGGAGGGGGATATATATATACTGTAATATGTGCTGTATAGAGGAGGGGGATATATACACTGTGTAATATGTGCTGTGTAGAGGGTGAGGATATATATATATACTGTGTAATATGTGCTGTATAGAGGAGGAGGATATATATACTGTGTAATATGTGCTGTATAGAGGAGAAGGATATATATATACTGTGTAATATGTGCTGTATAGAGGAGGGGGATATATATACTGTGTAATATGTGCTGCATAGAGGGGGATATATATATACTGTGTAATATGTGCTGTATAGAGGAGGAGGATATATATACTGTGTAATATGTGCTGTATAGAGGAGAAGGATATATATATACTGTGTAATATGTGCTGTATAGAGGAGGGGGATATATATACTGTGTAATACGTGCTGTGTAGAGGAGGGGGATATATATATACTGTGTAATATGTGCTGTATAGAGGGGGATATATATATACTGTGTAAAATGTGCTGTATAGAGGGGGAGGATATATATATACTGTGTAATATGTGCTGTATAGTGGAGGGGGAGGATATATACTGTGTAATATGTGCTGTATAGAGGAGGGGGATATATATACTGTAATATGTGCTGTATAGAGGAGGGGGATATATATATACTGTAATATGTGCTGTATAGAGGAGGGGGATATATATACTGTGTAATATGTGCTGTATAGAGGAGGATATATATACTGTGTAATATGTGCTGTGTAGAGGAGGGATATATATATACTGTGTAATATGTGCTGTGTAGAGGAGGGATATATATATACTGTGTAATATGTGCTGTGTAGAGGAGGGGGAGGATATATACTGTGTAATATATGCTGTATAGAGGGGGATATATATATACTGTGTAATATGTGCTGTATAGTGGAGGGGGAGGATATATACTGTGTAATATATGCTGTATAGAGGGGGATATATATATACTGTGTAATATGTGCTGTATAGAGGGGGAGGATATATATATACTGTGTAATATGTGCTGTATAGAGGAGGATATATATATATACTGTGTAATATGTGCTGTATAGAGGAGGATATATATACTGTGTAATGTGCTGTATAGAGGAGGATATATATATACTGTGTAATATGTGCTGTATAGAGGAGGGGGATATATATACTGTAATATGTGCTGTATAGAGGGGGATATATATATATATACTGTGTAATATGTGCTGTATAGAGGAGGGGGATATATATATACTGTGTAATATGTGCTGTATAGAGGAGGATATATATATACTTTGTAATATGTGCTGTATAGAGGGGGATATATATATATATACTGTGTAATATGTGCTGTATAGAGGAGAAGGATATATATATATATATACTGTGTAATATGTGCTGTATAGAGGGGGAGGATATATATATACTGTGTAATATGTGCTGTATAGTGGAGGGGGAGGATATATACTGTGTAATATGTGCTGTATAGAGGAGGAGGATATATGTATACTGTGTAATATGTGCTGTATAGAGGAGGGGGATATATATATATACTGTGTAATATGTGCTGTATAGAGGGGGAGGATATATATATATACTGTGTAATATGTGCTGTATAGAGGAGGGGGATATATATATATACTGTGTAATATGTGCTGTATAGAGGAGGAGGATATATATACTGTGTAATATGTGCTGTATAGAGGAGGATATATATATACTGTGTAATATGTGCTGTATAGAGGAGGATATATATATATACTGTGTAATGTGCTGTATAGAGGGGGATATATATATACTGTGTAATATGTGCTGTATAGAGGGGGATATATATACTGTGTAATATATGCTGTATAGAGGGGGAGGATATATATATTCACTGTGTAATATGTGCTGTATAGAGGAGGATATATATATACTGTGTAATATGTGCTGTATAGAGGAGGGATATATATATATATATATATATATATATATATATATATATATATATATATACTGTGTAGTATGTGCTGTATAGAGGAGGGATATATATATACTGTGTAGTATGTGCTGTATAGAGGAGGGGGATATATATATACTGTGAAATATGTGCTGTATAGAGGGGGAGGATATATATATATATATATATACTGTGTAATATGTGCTGTATAGTGGAGGGGGAGGATATATATATACTGTGTAATATGTGCTGTATAGTGGAGGGGGAGGATATATACTGTGTAATATGTGCTGTATAGAGGAGGATATATATATACTGTGTAATATGTGCTGTATAGAGGAGGGGATATATATACTGTGTAATATGTGCTGTATAGAGGAGGGGGATATATATATACTGTGTAATGTGCTGTATAGAGGAGGAGGATATATACTGTAATATGTGCTGTATAGAGGAGGGGGATATATATATATACTGTGTAATATGTGCTGTATAGAGGAGGGGGATATATACACTGTGTAATATGTGCTGTGTAGAGGGGGATATATATACTGTGTAATATGTGCTGTATAGAGGAGGATATATATACACTGTGTAATATGTGCTGTATAGTGGAGGGGGAGGATATATACTGTGTAATATGTGCTGTATAGAGGAGGATGATATATATATATATGTGTAATATGTGCTGTATAGAGGAGGAGGATATATATATACTGTGTAATATGTGCTGTATAGAGGAGGATGATATATATATATGTGTAATATGTGCTGTATAGAGGAGGATGATATATATATATATGTGTAATATGTGCTGTATAGAGGAGGATGATATATATACTGTGTAATATGTGCTGTATAGAGGAGGGGATATATATATACTGTGTAATATGTGCTGTATAGAGGGGGATATATACTGTGTAATATGTGCTGTATAGAGGAGGGGGATATATATATATATATATATATACTGTGTAATATGTGCTGTATAGAGGGGGAGGATATATACTGTGTAATATGTGCTGTATAGAGGAGGAGGATATATATATATATATATATACTGTGTAATATGTGCTGTATAGAGGAGGATGATATATATATATTGTGTAATATGTGCTGTATAGAGGGGGAGGATATATATATACTGTGTAATATGTGCTGTATAGTGGAGGGGGAGGATATATACTGTGTAATATGTGCTGTATAGAGGAGGATGATATATATACTGTGTAATATGTGCTGTATAGAGGAGGGGATATATATATACTGTGTAATATGTGCTGTATAGAGGGGGAGGATATATATACTGTGTAAGATGTGCTGTATAGAGGAGGGGGATATATATATACTGTGTAATGTGCTGTATAGAGGAGGAGGATATATACTGTAATATGTGCTGTATAGAGGAGGGGGATATATATATACTGTATAATGTGCTGTATAGAGGAGGGGGATATATATATACTGTGTAATATGTGCTGTATAGAGGAGGAGGATATATATATATACTGTGTAATATGTGCTGTATAGAGGAGGAGGATATATACTGTAATATGTGCTGTATAGAGGAGGGGGATATATATATACTGTATAATGTGCTGTATAGTGGAGGGGGAGGATATATACTGTGTAATATGTGCTGTATAGAGGGAGAGGATATATATATACTGTGTAATATGTGCTGTATAGAGGGAGAGGATATATATATATACTGTGTAATATGTGCTGTATAGAGGAGGGGGATATATATACTGTGTAATATGTGCTGTATAGAGGAGGAGGGATATATACTGTGTAATATGTGCTGTATAGAAGAGGGTGAAATATACACTGTGTAATAAGTGATTTATAGAGGGTCATTAATACACTCTGTGAGTGCAGCTCTGGGGTATAATACAGGATGTAACTCAGGATCAGTAATGTAATGTATGTACACAGTGACTGCACCAGCAGAATAGTGAGTGCAGCTCTGGAGTATAATACAGGATGTAACTCCGGATCAGTAATGTATGTACACAGTGACTGCACCAGCAGAATAGTGAGTGCAGCTCTGGAGTATAATACAGGATGTAACTCAGGATCAGTAATGTAATATATGTACACAGTGACTGCACCAGCAGAATAGTGAGTGCAGCTCTGGGGTATAATACAGGATATAACTCAGGATCAGTAATGTAATGTATGTACACAGTGACTGCACCAGCAGAATAGTGAGTGCAGCTCTGGGGTATAATACAGGATGTATCTCAGGATCAGTAATGTATGTACACAGTGACTGCACCAGCAGAATAGTGAGTGCAGCTCTGGAGTATAATACAGGAGGTAACTCAGGATCAGTAATGTAATGTATGTACACAGTGACTGCACCAGCAGAATAGCGAGTGCAGCTCTGGAGTATAATACAGGAGGTAACTCAGGATCAGTAATGTAATGTATGTACACAGTGACTGCACCAGCAGAATAGTGAGTGCAGCTCTGGAGCATAATGCAGGAGGTAACTCAGGATCAGTAATGTAATGTATGTACACAGTGACTGCACCAGCAGAATAGTGAGCGCAGCTCTGGGGTATAATACAGGAGGTAACTCAGGATCAGTAATGTATGTACACAGTGACTGCACCAGCAGAATAGTGAGTGCAGCTCTTGGGTATAATACAGGAGGTAACTCAGGATCAGTAATGTATGTACACAGTGACTGCACCAGCAGAATAGTGAGTGCAGCTCTGGGGTATAATACAGGAGGTAACTCAGGATCAGTAATGTAATGTATGTACACAGTGACTGCATCAGCAGAATAGTGAGTGCAGCTCTGGGGTATAATACAGGATGTAAGGAATGAATCGGTCCGGTATGTGGCTGTGATTTGTAGTTTTGGATTGTGGGCTCTTTCTTGTGGCTCTGGGTGCTCTGCAGATGGTGATGTCGTCGTGTGCGGTGATGGCCGGTGCCTCCAGTTCTGGCTTTGTGCCTCTATGATGAGGAGGTTCGGCACACTGATCTCAGACCTCCTGTGTGTTCTGCTCCTCGCAGTTTCGTTTTTTCCCTGTGAGTGACCCCGGTGTTGGTGGCTGGAGGCTCGTACCCTCTTCCATCTTGGGCTGTGGTGTCGGGGGGCTCACCACTTATTCTGTCTGGCTCTGAGCTGCTCGGGGAGGATGAGCTTTATTGTGCCATAAAGCTGCGGCACGGATCATAAAGCCTCCGCAGCCGGACGCCCTGCAGTCTATTTCAGCTGCCCAGGAGTTTTCATTTTGCGGCTTTTTATGTAATCTCGTAAAATCGCAGTCATCGTGGTGTTCTGATTGGCTCAGTGGGACGGCGGCACGTAGACTGAGCCTCTGACAAACGCATCCACCAACAAGTCCATGGTAACATCCCCGCACCTCTGCCGGATTCCAGGCTGCGTCTGTCCTCCCCGGCCTCGGAGCAATGCTGTACTGACCACGGGCGTCCGCACTGGGCGTCCGCACTGGGCGTCCGCACTGGGCGTCCACACTGGGCAGAGTTAAGAGGTCATTTGTGTCTGTGATGATCATGTTGTTTCCGATTTGTCTCCGGTGTCGTCAGTCCAGAAACTGAAAAACCTGAAAATGTTAGTCACAGCGCTACTCTGTCTCCAGAGAGTTTCTTTGTGCAGAAGTTTTGGCGATTGTCACGATAATATAAATTTGCCATATTTTGAGTATACACCTAGAAGGTTCCATGGTTTTCTTAGACACAAGCTGTGGGCTTTCTGACCCCTCTCCACACTGCCTATAAAGCTCTTCTTTTCACTGTTCCCTCCCCCTGCATGCAGCTGTAATGTGAAACCAGTGTGCTGTGAGCAGGCCTACTCCGCTTTGTGTTGGAGCATGGTCGGGGAGCATTCCCTTTATTCTCTTAAACTTGTATATAATCGTGCAGCTTAGGTCTGGAAGCAGGACAAATACATTTTTGGTCTCTGCATCGGCCGGGCCATCACTCGGTGCGTTTTCTAATTTACCATACCCTTGGTATCCGAGAAACAAATTACAGTACTGCTTACCCGCCTTGCATAGTCAGGTCATGTTTGGTCTCAATAGAATGCTAATCTCATAACAAGATCAATGGCTATTCCGTTGTCGCTATACGAGGTTGCATCCTGGAGGTATGGTGGATATGAATGTTCCGTAACAGTCCCTCTAAGAAAGTAGGAGTGCATTTCTTAACTCAGCCCCGTCAGTGATGTTACGACCATGGGGTATAAGACAGTGAGACCTCATTTTGCTTTAGCTTTTGTCCAAGGAACTAGCTGAGAGATACATCTGTGATGCATTGGGACATATGCTCCCCTCCACCCCAGCCGCATCGTCTGCCATGATATGAGAACCCTAAGTCTGTTTTCTTCCTTTTATCCCTTTTTATTTTGTAAATGTCTGTATATACATAATTATCCTTTTATAATATCTTTTTACACTTTTGTAAACACTGCCTACCTTTTGGAGTAAAATATAAAAAATTACTAGCTTCGTTTCTCCTTGCTCTACAACGTATTTACACATCCTCTGAAGTAAATTACGCTACTAATTGAGTTGGCTCCTGATCCATAATTAATTAAGGAACAGGAGCTGGTGGCAGCGGAAGTGTCCTGCGCTGGTGGGTAGCGCTGGCAGTGATGAAACAGGGTTTTTATAGTGTATTGCTCTGCTGCGGCTGGGAATAATTATATCACCCTCACTGCAGTGTGTGCCCCACAGCCAGTACATAGCAGGGAACTGGGATATAAATAAATCCCCTACAGAAAAGAACGGGAGCAACCAAACAACTCCGGTTAATGACATATTGTTGTCAGTGGTGAAGATGATAAAAAATATCCACCCTTGGATTCGTGGCAGCTACTAATAAGAAACGTGAATTTTCCATCAAATTTCAACATAAAAAATCAATTTGACACTTCCATAGAAATTAATACAATAAAGTACTATGGCAGACTTTCTCCTCAGTGTGATGTAGTAATATATATCTATAGTAATATGAACGCCCTTCTCCACTGGGTAAATCTGACAGGGAGAAGGACTTGGGGATCCTAGTTAATGATAAACTTACCTGGAGCAGCCAGTGCCAGGCAGCAGCTGCCAAGGCAAACAGGATCATGGGGTGCATTAAAAGAGGTCTGGATACACATGATGAGAGCATTATACTGCCTCTGTACAAATCCCTAGTTAGACCGCACATGGAGTACTGTGTCCAGTTTTGGGCACCGGTGCTCAGGAAGGATATAATGGAACTAGAGAGAGTACAAAGGAGGGCAACAAAATTAATAAAGGGGATGGGAGAACTACAATACCCAGATAGATTAGCGAAATTAGGATTATTTAGTCTAGAAAAAAGACGACTGAGGGGCGATCTAATAACCATGTATAAGTATATAAGGGGACAATACAAATATCTCGCTGAGGATCTGTTTATACCAAGGAAGGTGACGGGCACAAGGGGGCATTCTTTGCGTCTGGAGGAGAGAAGGTTTTTCCACCAACATAGAAGAGGATTCTTTACTGTTAGGGCAGTGAGAATCTGGAATTGCTTGCCTGAGGAGGTGGTGATGGCGAACTCAGTCGAGGGATTCAAGAGAGGCCTGGATGTCTTCCTGGAGCAGAACAATATTGTATCATACAATTATTAGGTTCTGTAGAAGGACGTAGATCTGGGGATTTATTATGATGGAATATAGGCTGAACTGGATGGACAAATGGCTTTTTTCGGCCTTACTAACTATGTTACTATATTACTAATATGGCCGCCCTTCTCCTCAGTGTGATATAGTAATATATATAGTAATATGGCCGCCCTTCTCCTCAGTGTGATATAGTAATATATATAGTAATATGGCCGCCCTTCTCCTCAGTGTGATATAGTAATATATATATATATTAATATGGCTGCTCTTCTCCTCAGTGTGATATAGTAATATATATATATATATATATATATATATATATATAGTAATATGGCCGCCCTTCTCCTCAGTGTGATATAGTAATATATATATATATATATATATATATATATATATATATAGTAATATGGCCGCCCTTCTCCTCATTGTGATATAGTAATATATATAGTAATATGGCCGCCCTTCTCCTCAGTGTGATATAGTAATATATATATAGTAATATGGCTGCTCTTCTCCTCAGTGTGATATAGTAATATATATATATATACTAGATTGTGGCCCGATTCTAACGCATCGGGTATTCTAGAATATGCATGTCCCCGTAGTATATGGACAATAATGATTCCAGAATTCGTGGCAGACTGTGCCCATCGCTGATTGGTCGAGGCAACCTTTATGACATCATCGTCGCCATGGCAACCATTATGACATCATCGTCGCTGTGCCCGTTGCTGATTGGTCGAGGCCTGGCGGCCTCGACCAATCAGAGATGCGGGATATCTGCGTCCTTTATGACATCATCGTCGCTGTGCTCGTTGCTGATTGGTCGAGGCCTGGCGGCCTCGACCAATCAGAGACGCAGGATTTCTACGTCGATGCTGTGCCCGTCTCTGATTGGTCGAGGCCTGGCGGCCTCAACCAATCAGAGAGCCAGGATTTCCAGGACAGACAGACAGACAGACAGAAAAACCCTTAGACAATTATATATAGATATATATAGTAATATGGCCGCCCTTCTCCTCAGTGTGATATAGTAATATATATATAGTAATATGGCTGCTCTTCTCCTCAGTGTGATATAGTAATATATATATAGTAATATGGCCGCCCTTCTCCTCAGTGTGATATAGTAATATGGCCGCCCTTCTCCTCAGTGTGATATAGTAATATATATATATATAGTAATATAGCCGCCCTTCTCCTCATTGTGATATAGTAATATATATAGTAATATGGCCGCCCTTCTCCTCAGTGTGATATAGTAATATATATAGTAATATGGCCGCCCTTCTCCTCAGTGTGATATAGTAATATATATAGTAATATGGCCGCTCTTCTCCTCAGTGTGATATAGTAATATATATAGTAATATGGCCGCCCTTCTCCTCAGTGTGATATAGTAATATATATAGTAATATAGCCGCCCTTCTCCTCATTGTGATATAGTAATATATATAGAAATATGGCCGCCCTTCTCCTCAGTGTGATATAGTAATATGGCCGCTCTTCTCCTCAGTGTGATATAGTAATATATATATAGTAATATAGCCGCCCTTCTCATCATTGTGATATAGTAATATATATAGTAATATGGCCGCCCTTCTCCTCAGTGTGATATAGTAATATATATAGTAATATGGCCGCTCTTCTCTTCAGTGTGATGTAGTAATATATATATATATATATATATATATATATATATATATATATATATATATATATATATATATATATATATATATATATATATAGTAATATGGCCGCCCTTCTCCTCAGTGTGATATAGTAATATATATATATATAGTAATATGGCCGCTCTTCTCCTCAGTGTGATACAGTAATATATATAGTAATATAGCCGCCCTTCTCCTCAGTGTGATATAGTAATATATATAGTAATATAGCCGCCCTTCTCCTCAGTGTGATATAGTAATATATATAGTAATATAGCCGCCCTTCTCCTCAGTGTGATATAGTAATATATATAGTAATATGGCCGCCCTTCTCCTCAGTGTGATATAGTAATATGGCCGCTCTTTTCCTCAGTGTGATATAGTAATATATATATAGTAATATGGCCGCTCTTCTCCTCAGTGTGATACAGTAATATATATAGCAATATGGCCGCCCTTCTCCTCAGTGTGATATAGTAATATGGCCGCCTTTCTCCTCAGTGTGATATAGTAATATGGCCGCTCTTCTCCTCAGTGTGATATAGTAATATATATATAGTAATATAGCCGCCCTTCTCCTCATTGTGATATAGTAATATATATAGTAATATGGCCGCCCTTCTCCTCAGTGTGATATAGTAATATATATATAGTAATATGGCTGCTCTTCTCAGTGTGATATAGTAATATATAGTAATATGGCCGCCCTTCTCCTCAGTGTGATATAGTAATATATATAGTAATATGGCCGCCCTTCTCCTCAGTGTGATATAGTAATATATATAGTAATATGGCCGCCCTTCTCCTCAGTGTGATATATATATATATATATATATATATAGTAATATGGCCGCCCTTCTCCTCGGTGTGATATAGTAATATGGCCGCTCTTCTCCTCAGTGTGATATAGTAATATATATAGTAATATGGCCGCCCTTCTCCTCGGTGTGATATAGTAAAATATATATAGTAATATGGCCGCCCTTCTCCTCAGTGTGATATAGTAATATATATAGTAATATGGCCGCCCTTCTCCTCAGTGTGATATAGTAATATATATATAGTAATATGGCCGCCCTTCTCCTCGGTGTGATATAGTAATATATATAGTAATATGGCCGCCCTTCTCCTCAGTGTGATATAGTAATATATATATAGTAATATGGCCGCCCTTCTCCTCAGTGTGATATAGTAATATATATATAGTAATATGGCCGCCCTTCTCCTCAGTGTGATATAGTAATATATATATATATAGTAATATGGCCGCCCTTCTCCTCAGTGTGATATAGTAATATATATAGTAATATGGCCGCCCTTCTCCTCGGTGTGATATAGTAATATATATAGTAATATGGCCGCCCTTCTCCTCGGTGTGATATAGTAATATGGCCGCTCTTCTCCTCAGTGTGATATAGTAATATATATAGTAATATGGCCGCCCTTCTCCTCAGTGTGATATAGTAATATATATAGTAATATGGCCGCCCTTCTCCTCAGTGTGATATAGTAATATATATAGTAATATGGCCGCCCTTCTCCTCAGTGTGATATATATATATATATATATATATAGTAATATGGCCGCCCTTCTCCTCGGTGTGATATAGTAATATGGCCGCTCTTCTCCTCAGTGTGATATAGTAATATATATAGTAATATGGCCGCCCTTCTCTTCAGTGTGATATAGTAATATATATAGTAATATGGCCGCCCTTCTCCTCAGTGTGATATAGTAATATATATAGTAATATGGCCGCCCTTCTCCTCAGTGTGATATAGTAATATATATAGTAATATGGCCGCCCTTCTCCTCGGTGTGATATAGTAATATATATATATATATATATAGTAATATGGCCACCCTTCTCCTCAGTGTGATATAGTAATATATATAGTAATATGGCCGCCCTTCTCCTCAGTGTGATATAGTAATATATATAGTAATATGGCCGCTCTTCTCAGTGTCATATAGTAATATATATATAGTAATATGGCCGCTCTTCTCCTCAGTGTGATATATTAATATATAGTAATATGGCCGCCCTTCTCCTCTGTGTGATATAGTAATATATATAGTAATATGGCCGCCCTTCCCCTCATTACTATAAATATTACTATATCACACTATGGCCGCCCTTCTCCTCTGTGTGATATAGTAATATGTATAGTAATATGGCCGCCCTTCCCCTCATTACTATATATATTACTATATCACACTATGGCCGCCCTTCTCCTCTGTGTGATATAGTAATATATATAGTAATATGGCCGCCCTTCCCCTCATTACTATATATATTACTATATCACACTATGGCCGCCCTTCTCCTCTGTGTGATATAGTAATATATATAGTAATATGGCCGCCCTTCCCCTCATTACTATATATATTACTATATCACACTATGGCCGCCCTTCTCCTCTGTGTGATATAGTAATATATATAGTAATATGGCCGCCCTTCCCCTCATTACTATATATATTACTATATCACACTATGGCCGTCCTTCTCCTCTGTGTGATATAGTAATATATATAGTAATATGGCCGCCCTTCCCCTCATTACTATATATATTACTATATCACACTATGGCCGCCCTTCTCCTCTGTGTGATATAGTAATATATATAGTAATATGGCCGCCCTTCCCCTCATTACTATATATATTACTATATCACACTATGGCCGCCCTTCTCCTCTGTGTGATATAGTAATATATATAGTAATATGGCCGCCCTTCCCCTCATTACTATATATATTACTATATCACACTATGGCCGCCCTTCTCCTCAGTGTGATATAGTAATATATATATAGTAATATGGCCGCCCTTCTCCTCGGTGTGATATAGTAATATATATAGTAATATGGCCGCCCTTCTCCTCAGTGTGATATAGTAATATATATATAGTAATATGGCCGCCCTTCTCCTCAGTGTGATATAGTAATATATATAGTAATATGGCCGCCCTTCTCCTCAGTGTGATATAGTAATATATATAGTAATATGGCCGCCCTTCTCCTCAGTGTGATATAGTAATATATATATATATATATAGTAATATGGCCGCCCTTCTCCTCGGTGTGATATAGTAATATGGCCGCTCTTCTCCTCAGTGTGATATAGTAATATATATAGTAATATGGCCGCCCTTCTCTTCAGTGTGATATAGTAATATATATAGTAATATGGCCGCCCTTCTCCTCAGTGTGATATAGTAATATATATAGTAATATGGCCGCCCTTCTCCTCAGTGTGATATAGTAATATATATAGTAATATGGCCGCCCTTCTCCTCAGTGTGATATAGTAATATATATATATAGTAATATGGCCGCCCTTCTCCTCAGTGTGATATAGTAATATATATAGTAATATGGCCGCCCTTCTCCTCAGTGTGATATAGTAATATATATAGTAATATGGCCGCCCTTCTCCTCAGTGTGATATATATATAGTAATATGGCCGCCCTACTCCTCAGTGTGATATAGTAATATATATAGTAATATGGCCGCTCTTCTTCTCAGTGTGATATAGTAATATATATAGTAATATGGCCGCCCTTCTCCTCAGTGTGATATAGTAATATATATAGTAATATGGCCGCCCTTCTCCTCAGTGTGATATAGTAATATATTTATAGTAATATGGCCGCCCTTCTCTTCAGTGTGATATAGTAATATATATAGTAATATGGCCGCCCTTCTCCTCAGTGTAATATATATATAGTAATATGGCCGCCCTACTCCTCAGTGTGATATAGTAATATATATAGTAATATGGCCGCTCTTCTTCTCAGTGTGATATAGTAATATATATAGTAATATGGCCGCCCTTCTCCTCAGTGTGATATAGTAATATATATAGTAATATGGCCGCCCTTCTCCTCAGTGCGATATAGTAATATATTTATAGTAATATGGCCGCCCTTCTCTTCAGTGTGATATAGTAATATATATAGTAATATGGCCGTTCTTCTTCTCAGTGTGATATAGTAATATATATAGTAATATGGCCGCCCTTCTCCTCAGTGTAATATATATATAGTAATATGGCTGCCCTACTCCTCAGTGTGATATAGTAATATATATAGTAATATGGCCGCTCTTCTTCTCAGTGTGATATAGTAATATATATAGTAATATGGCCGCCCTTGTCCTCAGTTTGATATAGTAATATATATAGTAATATGGCCGCCCTTCTCCTCAGTGTGATATAGTAATATATATATATAGTAATATGGCCGCCCTTCTCCTCAGTGTGATATAGTAATATATATAGTAATATGGCCGCCCTTCTCCTCAGTGTGATATAGTAATATATATAGTAATATGGCCGCCCTACTCCTCAGTGTGATATAGTAATATATGTAGTAATATGGCCGCCCTTCTCCTCAGTGTGATATAGTAATATGGCCGCCCTTCTCCTCAGTGTGATATAGTAATATATATATAGTAATATGGCCGCTCTTCTCAGTGTCATATAGTAATATATATAGTAATATGGCCGCTCTTCTCCTCAGTGTGATATATTAATATATAGTAATATGGCCGCCCTTCTCCTCTGTGTGATATAGTAATATATATAGTAATATGGCCGCCCTTCCCCTCATTACTATATATATTACTATATCACACTATGGCCGCCCTTCTCCTCTGTGTGATATAGTAATATATATAGTAATATGGCCGCCCTTCCCCTCATTACTATATATATTACTATATCACACTATGGCCGTCCTTCTCCTCTGTGTCATATAGTGCACAGGTCTCAGAGCACCAGGCCTACACCCGTCAATCATCCATCACTTACTGATCAAACTTTAAGCAAGAAATGCTGCTCCATGTCCTGTCCGATGCTTAAATGTGACATGGTTTACAGATCACGCTATTAGCACAAAGAATTTTTATTGTGAAATGTGGACTCCTGGCCAGAGCACAATACCAGTCCAAAATAATTAACAGCTAAAATGTGGCCTGCTTTATGTAGTACGGTAGTAACACAAAAAAATGATTTGTTACTGTGAACGAGCCATGGATACTGCAGAATCTGAGCACAAAAGAATGACAACCTCTGATGTGGCCAACTTTCCGTTACTACCGTGCTACAAAACAAATTTATATTTTATCATGTGCACCCCTGTATGGAGAACAATATGTACACCAAAGAATGAACAGATGATAACCAGCCTGCTTTAGGTAGCACGACAGTAAGAAAAACAATTTTGATTTTATCATGTGTACCCCAATATGGAGAACGATATCTGACATTTGTCCTGCTCTATACTATTAGTAAGAGAAGAAAGTATTTAACTGTGGATGAGGCCAGTATACAATCGAATATATGCTCAATTCAATTAACTTAGATCTAGCGTTCTGTATCCTGATTGTCACATAAATATATTTGTTTTTACTCTGCGTGAGCTCTGCACACAGCTTAATTTCACCGCCACTAAATGACAAGGTGGCATATGGTGTGCTGTATCATGTTTAGGAACAGAAAAAAATAGTTTTTTTTTTGCGCTGTAACAGCTGTGCAGAAAGAGATGAATTTCACCACCATTAAATAACACGGTGAAAATATATTACTGTGCAACAACTCTGCACACAGAACAATTTCACCACCACTAAATGACAAGGTGACATATGCCATGCTGTATCACGTTTACCAACTGAAAAAATAAGATTTAGAATGCTATACTCGTGCATGGAGCAGAATAGAAGCAGTGCACAACACACTAGTAGGAGATGTGCCCTGCCGGCTTTGTCTGTGGACTTCAGCCATTCAGGACACTACCTAGCTAAACGAACGTGAAAAATGCTAAAGAATAGCAGCAGCAACATGGCACAAATATATACAAGAATAATAACCAGTAATTATCATTTCTTGTTGCTACAACAGTAACTGGACCAAAATGTGGAGCCGTCGCCAATCAAAGCATGAACATGAGGAAAAGGATGTGGAAACCACGAACACAACCAAAAAGTCAATTTGTCATTTATCTATTTCATATCTTCAATAAAGTATTATTTTTATACTAAGACGGTTTGTATATAGTGCAGCCATTAGGTGGAACGTGCAGCTGTAAACCAGGACGCGCCAGCGCAGGGAGCCAATATAGCATGGATCAATACAAAAAATCCAAATGTTGTTGCATAAAAATAGCTAAGGCTATGTTCACACTATGCGGTTTTTACCACGGAACCGCCGCGATTTTGCCGCTGCGGGTCCGCAGCAGTTTTCCATGCAGGGTACAGTACAATGTTACCCTATGGAAAACACAAACCGCTGTGCCCACATTGCGGAAAATCACGGAAAAAAAACGCGCGGAATTGCTGCAGAAAAAAAAGGATCATGTCACTTCTTTGTGCAGAATCGCAGCGATTCTGCACCCATAGAAATGCATTGATCCGCTTACTTCCCGCATGGGGCTGTGCCCACCATGCAGGAAGTAAGCGGATAATGTGCGGGTTATACCCGGGGTGGAGGAGAGGATACTCTCCTCCAGGCCCCGGGAACCATATTTGTGGTAAAAAAAAAATAAAAATAATGTTATACTCACCTCTGAAGTCTCAGCGCTGCACGCGGCCGTCCGGTCTCAGGTTTGCTGTGCGAGCAGGGCCTGCGGTGACGTCGCGGTCACATGACCATGACGTCACGAAGGTCCTGGTCGCACAGCATCTTTGGAACCGGACCGCCACCTGCAGCGCCGAGGAGATCGGGACGTCAGAGGGTGAGTATATCATTATTTTATTATTTTTAACATTACTATTGATGCTGCATATTGCTGCATATGCAGCATCACTAGTAGGGGTAAAATCCCGCAGCGGAACCCGCAGGACAAACCGTGATAAATCTGCAGGGATAACCGCAGCGGGTTTGCCCTGCAGATTTATCAAATCCGCTGCGGGAGAACCCGCAGGGACAGGACGCAACGTGTGAATGTGGCCTAAGTCTACGTTCACATTAGTGTTGTGCGGGGCAGCGTCGGGCGTTTTTAGCAGACGACGGTCTGCCAAAATGCACAGGATCCAGTGCACGACGGACATAACGTGTGCCCATACATCGCTAATACAAGTCAATGGGAAAAAACAGGATCCTGCATACAAATTTGCAGGATCCTGTTTTCTCACAAACCAAAATATTTCGACGTGTTGAGAAAGTCAGAAGTGTGAAAAAGGCTTTACACAGCATCATCAGTACAGAAGACTGTGTTACAGTGAGTCTTCATTTCTGTTGGGCCTGTTGCAGCTGTTTCTTCTTGTGAGTGCTGTTTAAGGGTGGCCAAATAGTAGGTTTAGGCGCAGCTGCTGCCTCAGGACTAATATACACCTTTTTAGGTATGGGGACTAGAGGCTTCAGCAGCATTACATATCGGTCTTCTGCTTTGTAATGGGATTTTAGCAGCAAATCAGATGCATTTGTCTGGCAGAACCTTCCTCATTATGCCTTTATCTGCACTAAGCGGTCTGCTCTGTATCTGCCACAAATCTCTTCACAGTATGATGATTACACTTAGGTTTTGGTGAAACATCTCATGTTTTCACTTGTCCGAGGCAGTGCACTATGTGACGCTTTTCCGCAGCAGAGATTCTTTTTGTTCCCCATATTGCTTGAAACCTGCAGTTGCTTAGTAAAGCAAAACGTCCTTTTCAGAGTTTTCCTGTAATTGGGCCCCTGGCAACTAATTATCAAAGGGGTCCGAGATTGATAATTGACCCAGAGACGCACACTGTCCATGATTTTGTGTTTTTCCCATAACATGGTATTCACACTTGCATCCATTCTGTAGGATAATGTGGAACGCGGTGTCTTCTATTATCGTGCGTTTTCCCATCACTTTGTCTTTCTCCTGTCAGTTGATGACATTTTTTTTCCTTTCTGATGTTTTGTGCAGCAGGCATGAAAGGGCCGTGTGGCGGTCAGTCTGCTGCAACAATCTGCGCTGGTCTGTGCATGATAAAGACCCAAAGAGACGGAGCAGAAGTGCGGCGGGGTAAACACGGACCCTCCAGATGCTGTAGCGGAGGTGACGGTCTGCAGCCCCTAATCTTTCGCTGCCCTTGGTGAGTTACTGCGGCCCCATGTCCTGTAGCCTTGCCTGTGGCCCCCTGGTTTTCTCTTCTTCCCCTGGCTACTGGTATATCCGTTTACGCCCATCACTTGCGCAGTTGCGGACCCTTTTGCGCCATCACCTGTCCATTTTGTCATGGAACTCCTTTCACTGCATCATTTTGGACTTCTCCTCTTCTGTCGTCCTTTTGCCGTGTTGGTAGCAAACAGCTTTTTTGTTGTTGGGTTCATCACAACGTTTGCTCCGTCTCTTCTGCCTCCGTTTTGGGAACGCTCCCTCTGTGAACTCTGTAAGGTACGGAGGTGGAGGAGGCGCATCATTGCTGGTGTGGTGGGGGGCTGTTTCTATGTAGCTGTATAGGGGGCTGTTCCATCATCTCCTTGGCACAATCACCGGTGATGGCAGCTTTCGTGCTGCGGATGGCGGAGTCCTGCCGAGCTTTGTTTCTCTTCCTTCACTATTAATAGGAACCTCCAGTAATTGGCTTGTTCTATATATATCCGCCAGCAGCTCTGGAGAACCGCGCTGCAGTCTCATGGGGGGGTCACGAGGCCAAATCCTGGAGGAAAACGCATTTCCTTCCACTGGGAGGTGTTATAGCCCCCTCCTCCGAGGACAGACTGCTCCCCATCCCGATGTCGCCGTGTAATGATGACTAATTCCTTTAATTAGATTTCTGTTAATAATCTGAACATTCGCCGTTTCATTAGACAGATAATTGGGAGCCAGAAATCGTTGTGGGATTTTCATGGAGCAGAAGCTTGACGCCAACCATCAGCCTTCATCTTTGACTATTCAGACCCTCGTGTGATTGGGTGGGATGGAGTCCTGGTGTCGGGCAGGCAGGGCCACACTGGCGCGGAGGGGATGGGATAAGGACGCTGACACTTGGGGCATGGGGTGGAACGTCTTACTCTTGAGGAGCTGTCCTTTTGCCTTTTCTTTGGATGGTTACACTTGTGTCGTCTGATTCTTCACCGTTGTGCCATCTTGTTTTACAGCTATTGGAGGTGGCAGCATGTTTGCAGATTTCCAGGACTTGTCTGAGCTGCCCATGAGCAGGGATGGTCTTCACATCTGTGGGCAGCTATGGTAGGAGACTCGGGCAGTCAGTTTAGGGGGGCAGCTTGGGTGGGTGGCCGGTTAGGAGACACGGGGTGGACGGCTTGATTGGGCGTCTCGGTTGCGCCGCTCGTTTGGGCGGGCCTGGTTGGGCAGCTCAGGTATCATACTTGTGTGTGGCTTGGGTTTACGGCTCCTAGGGTTAGGGTGGAGGGTTTCTCGGGTGGACAAATCTGATGGATTTATTAGGAGGGGGGGGGGGTGGCTCGTGTAGTAGATTCGGGGGGGGGGGGGGAGGAGGGTTGTGGCTCTGGTAGGAGACTCGGGTGGGCGGCTCGGGTAGGAGACTTGGGTGGGCGACTCGGTGGGGCGGCTCGGGTAGGAGACTCGGGTGCGCGGCTCGATGGAGCGGCTTGGGTGGACTGCTCAGGGAGGAAGGCTTGGGTGGACGGTTCCAGTAGGAGACTCAAATGGACGGCTCAAGTAAGGCAGATTGTGGTGGCGACTTGGCTAGGAAGCTCAGGTGGGCAGCTCTGGTCGACTGCTCAGGGGGGCAGCTCGGGTAGGAGGAGAATCATGTGGGCGGCTTGGGTAGGAGACTTGGGTTGGGCAGCTCTGGTGGACGGCTCTGGGGGTAGCTCTGGTGGACGGCTCTGGGGGTAGCTCTGGTGGACGGCTCTGGGGGTAGCTCTGGTGGACGGCTCTGGGGGTAGCTCTGGTGGACGGCTCTGGGGGTAGCTCTGGTGGACGGCTCTGGGGGTAGCTCTGGTGGACGGCTCTGGGGGTAGCTCTGGTGGACGGCTCTGGGGGTAGCTCTGGTGGACGGCTCTGGGGGTAGCTCTGGTGGACGGCTCTGGGGGTAGCTCTGGTGGACGGCTCTGGGGGTAGCTCTGGTGGACGGCTCTGGGGGTAGCTCGGGTTGGGGGCTCTTGCAGTCTTTGGTTTTGGTTCTCTCATTTCATATTTGGAGTCAACTATTCCATATCTGTTTTTGTCACTGTGTTCTCATAGCTGTGGGGTCCAATGAGTCATCTGGCGGGCAGAGCCCCTCTGATCCTTGCATGATGTCTGGCTCTGCTCTTTGACCCGGGATGTGATGGCCGTAGTAATTGTAATCATTCTGGAATGATGCACGGCTGCTGGGTGATGGGTTAAACACTGCACTCTTATTATTTCTAGGGCTCCAAGCCTCCAATGAATGGATGTAAGATATGAAGTCTCTGGATGGTAAAGAACACTGTGAACCCCAGGGAGTCTGTCCTTTATATTGTCGCACTTGACTTTGCTAATCATCATCTGCCGGTGGTGGGGAGCCATGATGTGTGACTGACACCCGTCTGGCTAGATGTGTGATTGTTACTGATGGAGTGACTGCTTCTGCAGGGGCTATGCTTCCTCGGATGCAAAGCCCTGTTACAACCCCTGTTTATACGAGGCAAATACAGAGGCAGTGGTTTGTGCAATGCTCCTATATGTACAAGTAAAGCCGGGAGAATAGTGTACATGAACAGGACCCTTGTATATGGGAGACTCCTATGTGTAGGAGCTCAAACGGGTCATGAGGGTGTGGATGCAGCAGTCCTCTAGATAGGAGCTCAGTAGGGTGAGGT
Organism: Ranitomeya imitator; assembly: GCF_032444005.1. Classification (NCBI taxonomy): domain Eukaryota; kingdom Metazoa; phylum Chordata; class Amphibia; order Anura; family Dendrobatidae; genus Ranitomeya; species Ranitomeya imitator. The sequence continues at coordinate 149,669,540 of NC_091291.1, forward strand.
GGGTGTAGATGCAGGAGCCCTGTGGATAGGAGCTCAGCTGGGTGAGGTGGGTGTAGATGCAGGAGCCCTGTAGATAGGAGCTCAGTCGGGTGAGGAGGGTGTAGATGCAGGAGCCCTGTGGATAGAAGCTCAGTCGGGTGAGGAGGGTGTAGATGCAGGAGCCCTGTGGATAGGAGCTCAGCTGGGTGAGGAGGGTGTAGATGCAGGAGCCCTGTGGATAGAAGCTCAGTCGGGTGAGGAGGGTGTAGATGCAGGAGCCCTGTGGATAGAAGCTCAGTCGGGTGAGGAGGGTGTAGATGCAGGAGCCCTGTGGATAGGAGCTCAGCTGGGTGAGGAGGGTGTAGATGCAGGAGCCCTGTGGATAGAAGCTCAGTCGGGTGAGGAGGGTGTAGATGCAGGAGCCCTGTGGATAGAAGCTCAGTCGGGTGAGGAGGGTGTAGATGCGGGAGCCCTGTGGATAGAAGCTCAGTCGGGTGAGGAGGGTGTAGATGCGGGAGCCCTGTGGATAGAAGCTCAGTCGGGTGAGGAGGGTGCAGATGCGGGAGCCCTGTGGATAGAAGCTCAGTCGGGTGAGGAGGGTGCAGATGCGGGAGCCCTGTGGATAGAAGCTCAGTCGGGTGAGGAGGGTGCAGATGCGGGAGCCCTGTGGATAGGAGCTCGGCTGGGTGAGGAGGGTGTAGATGCGGGAGCCCTGTGGATAGGAGCTCGGCTGGGTGAGGAGGGTGTAGATGCGGGAGCCCTGTGGAAAGGAGCTCGGCTGGGTGAGGAGGGTGTAGATGCAGGAGCCCTGTGGAAAGGAGCTCGGCTGGGTGAGGAGGGTGTAGATGCAGGAGCCCTGTGGAAAGGAGCTCGGCTGGGTGAGGAGGGTGTAGATGCAGGAGCCCTGTGGATAGGAGCTCAGCTGGGTGACGGGGGTGTAGATGCAGGAGCCCTGTGGATAGGAGCTCAGCCGGGTGTAGGAGCTCAGCCAGGTGATGAGGGTGTGTGGATACAGGAGCCCTGTGTGTAGAAGCTCAGCCGGGTGTGGCGGTAGGAGCCCTGTAGATAGGAGCTCAGCAGGGTGAGAAGGGTGTGGAGGTAGGAGCCCTGTAGATGGGAGCTCAGCAGGGTGAGAAGGGTGTGGAGGCAGGAACCCTGTAGATAGGAGCTCAGCAGGGTGAGAAGGGTGTGGAGGTAGGAGCCCTGTAGATAGGAGCTCAGCAGGGTGAGAAGGGTGTGGAGGTAGGAGCCCTGTAGATAGGAGCTCAGCAGGGTGAGAAGGGTGTGGAGGTAGGAGCCCTGTAGATAGGAGCTCAGCAGGGTGAGAAGGGTGTGGAGGTAGGAGCCCTGTAGATAGGAGCTCAGCAGGGTGAGAAGGGTGTGGAGGTAGGAGCCCTGTAGATAGGAGCTCAGCAGGGTGAGAAGGGTGTGGAGGTAGGAGCCCTGTAGATAGGAGCTCAGCAGGGTGAGAAGGGTGTGGAGGTAGGAGCCCTGTAGATAGGAGCTCAGCAGGGTGAGGAGGTAGGAGCCCTATAGACAGGAGCTCAGCAAGGTGAGAAGGGTGTGGAGGTAGGGGCCCTGTAGATAGGAGCTCAGCAGGTGAGAAGGGTGTGGAGGTAGGAGCCCTGTAGACAGGAGCTCAGCAGGTGAGAAGGGTGTGGAGGTAGGAGCCCTGTAGATAGGCGCTCAGCAGGGTGTGGAGGTAGGAGCCCTGTAGATAGGAGCTCAGCAGGGTGTGGAGGTAGGAGCCCTGTAGATAGGAGCTCAGCAGGGTGAGAAGGGGGTGGAGGTAGGAGCCCTGTACATAGGAGCTCAGCCGGGTGAGGAGGATGTGGAGGTAGGAGCCCTGTACTGTAGATGGGAGCTCAGTAGGGTGAGAAGGGTGTGGAGGCAGGAGCCCTGTAGATAGGAGCTCAGCAGGGTGAGAAGGGTGTGGAGGTAGGAGCCCTGTAGATGGGAGCTCAGTAGGGTGAGAAGGGTGTGGAGGTAGGAGCCCTGTAGATAGGAGCTCAGCAGGGTGAGAAGGGTGTGGAGGTAGGAGCCCTGTTGACAGGAGCTCAGCAGGGTGAGAAGGGTGTGGAGGCAGGAACCCTGTAGATAGGAGCTCAGCAGGGTGAGAAGGATGTGGAGGTAGGAGCCCTGTAGATAGGAGCTCAGCAGGGTGAGGAGGTAGGAGCCCTGTAGATAGGAGCTCAGCAGGGTGAGAAGGGTGTGGAGGCAGGAACCCTGTAGATAGGAGCTCAGCAGGGTGAGAAGGGTGTGGAGGCAGGAGCCCTGTAGATAGGAGCTCAGCAGGGTGAGAAGGGTGTGGAGGCAGGAGCCCTGTAGATAGGAGCTCAGCAGGGTGAGAAGGGTGTGGAGGTAGGAGCCCTGTAGATAGGAGCTCAGCAGGGTGAGAAGGGTGTGGAGGTAGGAGCCCTGTAGATAGGAGCTCAGCAGGGTGAGGAGGTAGGAGCCCTGTAGATAGGAGCTCAGCAGGGTGAGAAGGGTGTGGAGGCAGGAACCCTGTAGATAGGAGCTCAGCAGGGTGAGAAGGGTGTGGAGGTAGGAGCCCTGTAGATAGGAGCTCAGCAGGGTGAGGAGGTAGGAGCCCTGTAGATAGGAGCTCAGCAGGGTGAGAAGGGTGTGGAGGTAGGAGCCCTGTAGATAGGAGCTCAGCAGGGTGAGGAGGATGTGGATACCGGAGACCTGTGTGTAGAAGCCAGGTATATTTAAAAGGGTGTTGAGCATGAATTATCATCTCTCCCACAGTAAATTTTGTTACTGAACACATGAAACTATTATGGTTTGTTATAATGTTTTTCCGTTGCGTACGTACCTGGGTTATCAGAGGTTGTGGCCCACTTTTCAGCCTGTGTCAGCCTTCATGTCGTTGCCATAAGTCGTCTTGCGTTTCCTACTCTCTGTTCTTTCATTTCAAATATGATTGTGTCGTTCCAATAGAACTCGCTGAAGGCTACAACACTTTGCGCATGTGTAAATTGCTGTTTATTGGCGTATATATTGAGGCTGCAGACTTCAGTAAATGCAGGAAACTTCCAAATACCTAAGCCCCTGTATATGTTGTGGTGTTAAAGGTTTGTTGTCTCCAGCATGGACACTTTGCAATCCTCTACATTGACAACGCAATGAGTCTAGATGAGACTAGATGAGACACGCCGATTCAGCGATGTCAGCAGGAGATCCAGCGACGAAATAAAGTTCTGGACTTTCTGCTCCGACCAACGACATCACAGCAGGATCCTGATCGCTGCTGCCTGTCAAACACAACGATATCGCTAGCCAGGACGCTGCAACGTCACGGATCGCTAGCGATATCGTTCAGTGTGACGGTATCTTAAGAGGAAACTTAATATCTTTCTACAATATCTGAAGGGTTGTCACATTGTAGAAGGGTCATCATAAGGCCGGAGTCACACACAGCGAGATACGGCGAGTCACACTGGTGAAAACCAAGCTCTGGCACCGGCACTCCGGAGCGGAGCGTGCGGCTCCATGTATTGCTGTGCGGCCGCACGCTCCGCTCCAGAGTGCCGGTGCCAGAGCTTGGTGTTCACCAGCGAGACTCGCCCGTATCTCGCTGTGTGTGACTCCGGCCTTATTCTCATTTGCACATGGAAGCACGAGAAGCAATGGAATGAAACTGAAAGGGAGAAGATACTGATAATTATTATTATTATTATTATTATTTGTTATAGCGCCATTTATTCCATGGCGCTTTATATGTGAGGAGGGGTATCCATAGTAAAAACAAGTACAATAATCTTAAACAATACAAGTCACAACTGGTACAGGAGGAGAGAGGACCCTGCCCGCGAGAGCTCACAATCTACAAGGGATGGGTGAGGATACAGGAGGAGAAAGGACCCTGCCCGCGAGGGCTCACAATCTACAAGGGATGGGTGAGAATATAGGAGGAGAGAGGACCCTGCCCGCGAGGGCTCACAATCTACAAGGGATGGGTGAGAATATAGGAGGAGAGAGGACCCTGCCCGCGAGGGCTCACAATCTACAAGGGATGGGTGAGGATACAGAAGGAGAGAGGACCCTGCCTGTGAGGGCTCACAGACTACAAGGGATGGGTGAGGATACAGGAGAGAGGACCCTGCCCACGAGGGCTCACAATCTACAGGGGATGGGTGAGGATACAGGAGGAGAGAGGACCCTGCCCGCGAGGGCTCACAGTCTACAAGGGATGGGTGAGGATACAGGAGAGAGGACCCTGCCCACGAGGGCTCACAATCTACAGGGGATGGGTGAGGATACAGGAGGAGAGAGGACCCTGCCCGCGAGGGCTCACAGTCTACAAGGGATGGGTGAGGATACAGGAGAGAGGACCCTGCCCACGAGGGCTCACAGTCTACAAGGGATGGGTGAGGATACAGGAGAGAGGACCCTGCCAGCGAGGGCTCACAATCTACAAGGGATGGGTGAGGATACAGGAGGAGAGAGGACCCTGCCCGCGAGGGCTCACAATCTACAAGGGATGGGTGAGGATACAGGAGGAGAGAGGACCCTGCCCGCGAAGTCTTACAATCTACAAGGGATGGGTGAGGATACAGGAGGAGAGAGGACCCTGCCCGCGAGGGCTCACAATCTACAAGGGATGGGTGAGGATACAGGAGGAGAGAGGACCCTGCCCGCGAGGGCTCACAATCTACAAGGGATGGGTGAGGATACAGGAGGAGAGAGGACCCTGCCCGCGAGGGCTTACAATCTACAAGGGATGGGTGAGAATACAGGAGGAGAGAGGACCCTGCCCGCGAGGGCTCACAATCTACAAGGGATGGGTGAGGATACAGGAGGAGAGAGGACCCTGCCCACGAGGGCTCACAATCTACAAGGGATGGGTGAGGATACAGGAGGAGAGAGGACCCTGCCCGCGAGGGCTTACAATCTACAAGGGATGGGTGAGGATACAGTAGGAGAGAGGACCCTGCCCCCGAAGGCTCACAATCTACAAGGGATGGGTGAGAATACAGGAGGAGAGAGGACCCTGCCCACGAGGGTTCACAATCTACAAGGGATGGGTGAGAATACAGCAGGTGAGGATAGAGCTGGTCGTGCAGCGGTTTGGTCGATCGGTGGTTACTGCAGGTTGTAGGCTTGTCGGAAGAGGTGGGTCTTCAGGCTCTTTTTGAAGGTTTCCACGGTAGGTGAGATTAGATGTTAGGAAAAACTTTTTGACAGTGAGGGAAATCATTGAGTGAAACAGGCTACCACAAGGGGTGGTGAGTTCTCCTTCAATGGAAGTCTTCAATCAGAAGCTGGACAGACATCTGTCTGAGATGGTTTAGTGACTCCTGAATTGAGCAAGGGGTTGGACACGATGACCCTGGAGGTCTTTTCCAACTCTAACATTTTATGATTCTATACTCTTCTGATGGCTTCAAAGGTTTACGTGGAAACTGTGATGTCAGCCATTTGGAACCATCTGTGTAGCTGCTAAGTAGGCAACATGGAACCAGCTGTGGAGTCGGCGGCCTGCTAAGAAAGCTACATGGAATAATGTGTGGATCTCTTTCCCTACTAGGAATGTCACATGGAACAATCAGTGGAGCTGTTGCCCTGCTAGGAAAGCCACATTGAACCATCTGTGGAGTTGGCAGCCTACTATGTAGGCCACATGAAAGGAGCCGGTATCCTTGTAGAAATGCCACATGGAACCATCTGTGGAGCTGGCGTCCTGCTAGGAAGGCCACAGGGAACCATCTGTGGAGCTGGCGTCCTGCTAGGAAGGCCACATGAAACCATCTGTGGAGCTGGCGTCCTGCTAGGAAGGCCACATGGAACCATCTGTGGAGCTGGTCCTGCTATGTAGGCCACATGGAACCATCTGTGGAGCTGGTGTCCTGCTAGGAAGGCCACATTGGAGGAGCAGATATCCTTGTGGGAAGGCCACATGGAACAATCGGTGGTGTGACGTCCTGCTAGGAATGCCACATAAAGCAATCTGTGGAGCTGTTGCCCTGCTAGGAAGGCGACATGGAACCATCGGTGGAATCTGAAGCCTGCTATGTAGGCCACATGGGAGGAGTCTTTATCCTTGTAGGTAGGCCACACGGAACCATCTGTGGAATCTGAAGCCTGCTATGTAGGCCATATGGGAGAAGTCTTTATCCTGGTAGGTAGGCCACATGGAACCATCGGTGGAATCTGAAGCCTGCTATGTAGGCCACATGGGAGGAGCCTTTATCCTGGTAGGTAGGCCACATGGAACCATTGGTGGAATCTGAAGCCTGCTATGTAGGCCACATGGGAGGAGCCTTTATCCTTGTAGGTAGGCCACATGGAACCAACTGTGGAATCTGAAGCCTGCTATGTAGGCCACATGGGAGGAGCCTTTATCCTTGTAGGTAGGCCACACGGAACCATCGGTGGAATCTGAAGCCTGCTATGTAGGCCACATGGGAGGAGCCTTTATCCTTGTAGGTAGGCCACACGGAACCATCGGTGGAATCTGAAGCCTGCTATGTAGGCCACATGGGAGGAGCCTTTATCCTTGTAGGTAGGCCACACGGAACCATCGGTGGAATCTGAAGCCTGCTATGTAGGCCACATGGGAGAAGCCTTTATCCTGGTAGGTAGGCCACATGGAACCATTGGTGGAATCTGAAGCCTGCTATGTAGGCCACATGGGAGGAGCCTTTATCCTGGTAGGTAGGCCACATGGAACCATCGGTGGAATCTGAAGCCTGCTATGTAGGCCACATGGGAGAAGCCTTTATCCTGGTACGTAGGCCACATGGAACCATCCGGGATGATGTCATCCTGCTGGCAAGAAGTCTGGCATTGAACGAGTTGATACTATTGAATTCCATCTCTCCGTCTCTTGTTCTGTTCTTTCCTTGTTTCCATGGAGACAGCAGATGGGGGGGGGGGGGAGGGTGAGGGAGCAGAAGAATAAAAAAAAGCGTGTGACAGGATGTGGGGAATGTAGAATCAGGCCTGAGCCCTTATGGGGGCTGCCTGCACCTGACCTGTGTGGACACGATGGCGAAGACCCTTCCTTTGTCATCGGTGGTCTCTCCCAGTGTCCTATATTACTGCGCTTATTGTTCTGTATTGAGACTTGACCTGAAGGTGACACTGAGCACAGGAGGAGTCGTCAGGAATAAGTCACTTTCCACATAATGTAGCCATTTCCATGGGTTTCCCACCCACCTTCTATATATCCTCTTATGGTCCTGGTCCTGGTCTCACCATTGTTCCACACCATTCATCTTTGCTACTATTATTATTATTATTATTATATATATTTTTTTATATAGCGCTAACATATTCCGCAGCGCTTTACAGACATTATCATCGCTGTCCCCAATGGGGCTCACAATCTAGAATCCCTATCAGTATGTCTTTGGAATGTGGGAGGAAACAGGAGAACCCGGAGGAAACCCACACAAATACGGGGAGAACATACAAACTCCTCGCAGATGTTGTCCAAGGTGGAATTAGCACCCAGGACTCCAGCGCTGCAATGCTAACCACTGAGCCGCCGTGCAGTGCTAACCACTGAGCCGCCGTGCAGTGCTAACCACTGAGCCGCCGTGCAGTGCTAACCACTGAGCCGCCGTGCAGTGCTAACCACTGAGCCGCCGTGCAGTGCTAACCACTGAGCCGCCGTGCAGTGCTAACCACTGAGCCGCCGTGCAGTGCTAACCACTGAGCCGCCGTGCAGTGCTAACCACTGAGCCGCCGTGCAGTGCTAACCACTGAGCCGCCATGCAGTGGTTAGGGTCAGCAGGGGCCTCACCGTACACAGGTACAGCCTGCAGGGATCTACTTCACCAGCAGGGGGCCTCACCGTACACGGGTACAGCCTGCAGGGATCTACTTCACCAGCAGGGGCCTCACCGTACACGGGTACAGCCTGCAGGAAGGAGGTGCGCAGGATCTACTTCACCAGCAGGGGCCTCACCGTACACAGGTACAGGCTGCAGGGAGGAGGTGAGCAGGATCTACTTCACCAGCAGGGGCCTCACCGTACACAGGTACAGCCTGCAGGGAGGAGGTGCGCAGGATCTACTTCACCAGCAGGTGCCTCACCGTGCACAGGTACAGCCTGCAGGGAGGAGGTGCGCAGGATCTACTTCACCAGCAGGGGGCTTCACCGTGCACAGGTACAGGCTGCAGGGAGGAGGTGCGCAGGATCTACTTCACCAGCAGGTGCCTCACCGTACACGGGTACAGCCTGCAGGGAGGAGGTGCGCAGGATCTACTTCACCAGCAGGGGGCTTCACCGTGCACGGGTACAGGCTGCAGGGAGGAGGTGCGCAGGATCTACTTCACCAGCAGGGGCCTCACCGTACACGGGTACAGCCTGCAGGGGGGAGGTGCGCAGGATCTACTTCACCAGCAGGGGGCCTCACCGTACACGGGTACAGCCTGCAGGGAGGAGGTGCGCAGGATCTACTTCACCAGCAGGGGGCCTCACCGTACACGGGTACAGCCTGCAGGGGGGAGGTGCGCAGGATCTACTTCACCAGCAGGGGCCTCACCGTACACGGGTACAGCCTGCAGGGAGGAGGTGCGCAGGATCTACTTCACCAGCAGGGGCCTCACCGTACACGGGTACAGCCTGCAGGGAGGAGGTGCGCAGGATCTACTTCACCAGCAGGGGCCTCACTGTACACAGGTACAGCCTGCGCAGGATCTACTTCACCAGCAGGGGGCCTCACCGTACACAGGTACAGCCTGCAGGGAGGAGGTGCGCAGGATCTACTTCACCAGCAGGGGCCTCACTGTACACAGGTACAGCCTGCAGGAAGGAGGTGCGCAGGATCTACTTCACCAGTGTCTGAGACTCCTCACCCCCCCCTCCCAGTGTGTAACGTCTGGGACTCCATACTCCTCCCTCCCCCAGTTTATAACGTCCAAGATCCCTCACCCCCCTGTTGTGAATTCCACTCTTGGGCTCCCTCCGGTGGTTGTAAGTGGCACTTTTGTGAGTTCTGCTCTTGGGCTCCCTCTTGTGGTTTCTAGTGGTATGGCTGCTCCTTGGAGTTAGCTGTCATCAGCTGCCTCTACTTATCGTCTCTTCTGCTCGGCTATTTAGCCTGGCTGTTCCTTCAGCCAGTGCCACTTGTAAATGGTTCCTGGTTGGATTCACATCTCTTTAGAGTTCCCTGTTATCCTGACCAGTTCAGCTAAACTAAGTTTTTGCTTGCTCTTTTCTGTCCATAGATTGTGGACTTATCCGTTCAGTGCTTTCTATGTTTGTCCAGCTTATCAGTATGAATTAATTCTGTCTTGCTGGAAGCTCTGGGAAGCAGATTTACCCTCCACGCCTTTAGGCAGGTGTGGAGATTTTTTTGTAAACTCTGCGTGGATTTTGTAGTGTTTTATACTGACCGCACAGTATTCCATCCTGTCCTATCTATTTAGCTAGACTGGCCTCCTGTGCTCATCCTGGTTTCATTCTGTGTATGTCTTTTCCCTCTCCACTCACAGTCATCATTTGTGGGGGGCTAATCTATCCTTTGGGGATTTTCTCTGAGGCAAGATGGCTTTCCTGCTTCTGTCTTTAGGGGTAGTTAGCTCTTAGGCTGTGACGAGATGCCTAGGGAGAGTTAGGAGCATCCCACGGCCACTTCTAGTGTTGTGTTGAGCTTAGGGACTGCGGTCAGTACAGTTATCACTTCCTTCAGAGCTCGTTCCATGTTGCTCATAAACCACCAGATCATAACAGTACAAGTAGCCAAAAATGAATTAAATGCATCTCAAAAGAAGGAAAAGAAGGTTCTGAACCATTTTTTTTTCTGTGCTCTAGTTTGTCTTTATTTTTTCTTTTCCTCTTGATATCTGGGTGGTTCAGGATATATGCTTTGGCATGGATGTTCAGGGTTTGTTTTCTCGTGTGGATCAACTTGCTGCAAGAGTACAGTGTATCCAGGACTACGTTGTCCAGACTCCGGCTTTAGAGCCCAGAATTCCTACTCCTGATTTGTTTTTTGGGGACAGATCCAAGTTTTTGAACTTTAAAAATAACTGCAAATTGTTTTTTGCTTTGAAACCCCGTTCTTCTGGTGATCCCTTTCAGCAAGTAAAAATCATCATATCCTTGCTGCGTGGTGACCCTCAAGACTTGGCTTTTTCTCTTGAAACAGGGGATCCAACATTATTGAATGTAGATGCATTTTTTCAAGCGCTCGGATTATTGTATGACGAACCTAATTCTGTGGATCATGCGGAAAAAACCCTGTTGGCCCTGTGTCAAGGTCAGGAAGCGGCAGAATTATACTGCCAGAAATTTAGGAAATGGTCTGTGCTTACTAAATGGAATGAGGAGGCTCTGGCTGCTATTTTCAGAAAAGGTCTTTCTGAAGCCCTTAAAGATGTTATGGTGGGCTTTCCTACGCCTGCCGCTTTGAGCGAATCTATGTCTCTAGCCATTCAGATTGATCGGCGTCTGCGCGAGCGCAAAGCTGTGCACCATATTGCAGTATCCTCTGAGCAGAGTCCTGAACCTATGCAATGTGATAGGATTTTGACTAGAATAGAACGGCAGGAATTCAGACGTCAGAATAGGCTGTGTTTTTACTGTGGTGATTCGGCTCATGTTATCTCTGATTGCCCTAAGCGTACTAAGAGAGTCGCTAGGTCTGTTACCATTAGTACTATACAGCCTAAATTTCTCTTATCTGTGACCCTGATTTGCTCATTGTCGTCCTTTTCTGTCATGGCATTTGTGGATTCAGGCGCTGCCCTGAACTTAATGGACTTAGAATTCGCCAGTCGCTGTGGTCTTTCCTTGCAGCCTTTGCAGAGCCTTATTCCTTTTGAGGGGTATTGATGCTACACCCTTGGCCAAGGATAAAGCTCAGTACTGGACGCAGATGACCATGTACATGGCTCCAGCACATCAGGAAGATTGCCGTTTTCTGGGGTTGCATAACCTGCATGTTGTACTGGGTTTTCCATGGTTACAGGAACATAATCCGGTGCTGGATTGGAAAACTGTCGGTGACTAGTTGGGGTTGTGGAGGGGTACATAGTGACGTTCCTTTGATGTCAATTTCCTCTTCCCCCTCTTCTGAGGTCCCTGAGTTTTTGTCAGATTTCCAGGATGTATTTGATGAGCCCAAGTCCAGTTCCCTTCCTCCACATAGGGACCGTGATTGTGCTATTAACTTGATTCCTGGTTGTAAGTTCCCTAAGGGCCGACTTTTCAATCTGTCTGTGCCAGAGCATGCCGCCATGCGGAGTTATGTTAAGGAGTCTTTGGAGAAGGGGCATATTCGGCCGTCTTCGTCACCATTGGGAGCGGGTTTCTTTTTTGTTGCTAAGAAGGATGGCTCCTTGAGACCCTGTATTGATTATCGTCTTCATAAGATCACGGTCAAATTCCAATACCCCATGCCTTTGCTTACTGATTTGTTTGCTCAGATTAAGGGGGCTAGTTGGTTTACTAAGGCTACGTTCACATTAGCGTTACGCTAATGTGCGTCGCTGTTGCATTGGCGACGCGCCCCTATGTTTAACATAGGGGACGCGTGCGTTTTTTTGTTAGCGTTTTTCGACATGTGCGTCGTTTTCGACGCTAGCGACAACAAGTTGCATTTTTCGTGCGTCCGATTTTCGTCAAAAAACGACGCACGCGTCGCAAAACGCAGCGTTTTTGGTGCGTCGCGCGTTGCATCGCCGTTGCGTCGCCGACGCACCGGCGCGCAACGCTAATGTGAACGTAGCCTAAGATTGACCTCCGAGGGGCATATAATCTTGTTCGTATTAAACAGGGTGACGAATGGAAAACTGTATTTAATACGCCCGAAGGCCATTTTGAATACCTTGTGATGCCATTCGGGCTCTCTAATGCTCCATCTGTGTTTCAGTCTTTCATGCATGATATTTTCCGCAATTATCTTGATAAATTCATGGTCGTATATTTGGATGATATTTTGATTTTTTCCAATGATTGGGAGTCTCATGTGAAGCAGGTCAGGATGGTGTTCCAGATCCTTCGTTATAATGCTTTATTTGTGAAGGGGTCTAAGTGCCTATTCGGAGTTCAGAAGGTCTCTTTTTTGGGTTTTTTTTTTCTCCCTCGTCTATAGAAATGGATCCTGTTAAGGTCCAAGCTATTCATGACTGGATCCAACCCACATCTGTGAAGAGCCTTCAAAAATTTTTGGACTTTGCTAATTTCTATCGCCGTTTCATTGCCAACTTTTCCAGTGTGGTTAAGCCCCTTACTGATTTGACGAAGAAAGGCGCTGATGTGACGAATTGGTCCTCTGAGGCTGTTGAGGCCTTTCAGGAGCTTAAACGCCGATTTACTTCTGCCCCTGTGTTGCGTCAGCCGGATGTTTCTCTTCCTTTTCAGGTTGAGGTTGACGCTTCTGAGATTGGGGCAGGGGCTGTTTTGTCTCAGAGGGAGTCTGATGGTTCTTTGATGAAACCGTGTGCTTTTTTTTCCAGAAAGTTTTTGCCTGCAGAACGCAATTATGATGTCGGCAATCGGGAGTTGGCTATGAAGTGGGCGTTTGAGGAGTGGCGACATTGGCTTGAGGGAGCTAAACACCGTGTTGTGGTCCTGACCGATCATAAGAATCTGATTTACCTCGAGTCGGCCAAGCGGCTGAATCCTAGACAGGCTCGATGGTCCCTGTTTTTCTCCCATTTTGATTTTGTGGTTTCGTATCTTCCGGGATCTAAGAATGTTAAGGCTGATGCCCTCTCTAGGAGTTTTTCGCCTGATTCTCCTGGAGTCCTTGAGCCGGTTGGCATTCTTAAAGAGGGGGTGATTCTTTCTGCTATCTCCCCTGATTTGCGGCGGGTGCTTCAGGAATTTCAGGCTGATAGGCCTGACCGCTGTCCAGTGGGGAAGCTGTTTGTTCCTGATAGATGGACAAGTAAGGTAATTTCTGAGGTTCATTGTTCAGTGTTGGCTGGGCATCCTGGGATTTTTGGTACCAGAGATTTGGTTGCTACGTCCTTTTGGTGGCCTTCCTTGTCGCACGATGTGCGTGCTTTTGTGCAGTCCTGTGGGACTTGCGCCCGGGCCAAGCTTTGCTGTTCCCGCGCTAGTGGGTTGCCTTTGCCGGTCCCTGAGAGGCCCTGGGCGCATATTTCCATGGATTTTATTTCGGATCTTCCGGTTTCCCAGAAGATGTCTGTTATCTGGGTTGTTTGTGACCGGTTCTCTAAAATGGTCCATCTGGTACCTTTGCCTAAGTTGCCTTCCTCCTCAGATTTGGTTCCATTGTTTTTTCAGCATGTGGTTCGTTTGCATGGCATTCCGGAGAATATTGTGTCTGACAGAGGTTCTCAGTTTGTCTCTAGATTTTGGCGGGCCTGTTGTGCTAGGATGGACATTGATTTGTCTTTTTCTTCGGCGTTTCATCCTCAGACTAATGGCCAAACTGAGCGAACTAATCAGACCTTGGAGACCTATTTGAGATGCTTTGTGTCTGCTGATCAGGATGATTGGGTGTCTTTCTTGCCGTTGGCCGAGTTTGCCCTTAATAATCGGGCTAGTTCGGCTACTTTGGTTTCACCTTTCTTTTGTAATTTTGGTTTTCATCCTCGTTTTTCTTCTGGGCAGGTTGAGCCTTCTGATTGTCCTGGTGTTGATTCTGTGGTGGACAGGCTGCAGCAGATTTGGACTCGTGGTGGACAATTTGACGTTGTGTCAGGAAAGGGCTCAACGTTTTGCTAACCGCCGTTGGCGTGTTGGTCCCTGGCTTCGTGTGGGGGATTTGGTTTGGTTGTCTTCTCGTCATGTTCCTATGAAGGTTTCTTCTCCTAAGTTTAAGCCTCGGTTTATTGGTCCTTATAAAATTTCTGAAATTATTAATCCGGTGTCTTTTCGTTTGGCTCTTCCTGCCTCTTTTGCCATTCATAATGTTTTCCATAGATCTTTGTTGCGGAGATATGTGGTGCCCGTTGTTCCCTCGGTTGACCCTCCTGCCCTGGTGTTGGTTGAGGGAGAGTTGGAATATGAGGTTGAGAAGATTTTGGATTCTCGTTTGTCCTTGTCAAGTGGAAGGGTTATGGCCAGGAGGATAATTCTTGGGTTGTTGCCTCCGATGTCCATGCCACCGATTTGGTTCGTGCTTTTCACTTGGCTCGTCCTGATCGGCCTGGGGGCTCTGGTGAGGGTTCGGTGACCCCTCCTCAAGGGGGGGGGGGGGCGGTACTGTTGTGAATTCCACTCTTGGGCTCCCTCCGGTAGTTGTAAGTGGCACTTTTGTGAGTTCTGCTCTTGGGCTCCCTCTTGTGGTTTCTAGTGGTATGGCTGCTCCTTGGAGTTAGCTGTCATCAGCTGCCTCCACTTATCGTCTCTTCTGCTCGGCTATTAAAGTCTGGTTCTATCTTCAGCCAGTGCCACTTGTAAATGGTTCCTGGTTGAATTCACATCTCTTTGGAGTTCCCTGTTATCCTGACCAGTTCAGCAAAGCTAAGTTTTTAAGTTTTTGCTTGCCCTTTTCTGTCCATAGATTGTGGACTTATCCATTCTGTGCTTTCTATGTTTGTCCAGCTTATCAGTGTGAATTAATTCTGTCTTGCTGGAAGCTCTGGGAAGCAGATTTACCCTCCACGCCTTTAGTCAGGTGTGGAGATTATTTGTAAACTCTGCGTGGATTTTTGTAGTGTTATACTGACCGTACAGTATTCCATCCTGTCCTATCTATCAAGCTAGACTGGCCTCCTGTGCTCATCCTGGTTTCATTCTGTGTATGTCTTTTCCCTCTCCACTCAGTCATTATTTGTGGGGGGCTAATCTATCCTTTGGGGATTTTCTCTGAGGCAAGATAGCTTTCCTGCTTCTGTCTTTAGGGGTAGTTAGCTCTTAGGCTGTGACGAGATGCCTAGGGAGAGTTAGGAGCATCCCACGGCTACTTCTAGTGTTGTGTTGAGCTTAGGGACTGCGGTCAGTACAGTTACCACTTCCTTCAGAGCTCGTTCCATGTTGCTCCTAGACCACCGTATCATAACCCCCCCCCCCCCCCAGTGTATAATGTCCGTGATATCTTGCCCCTCAGTGTATAACGACTAGGACACCTCACCATCCCCCTCAGTGTATAACGTCCAGGATCCCTCACACCCCTGCAGTTTATAATGTCCAGGACTACTCACCATTCCCCCCACATACTCACCACAGAGTTTAATGTCCGGAACTCCTCACTCACCCCTCCCCTCCTCCCATGTATAACGAGACCAGGAGTCCTCACTCACCCCCCCCCCCCCCCCCTCCCATGTATAACGTTCAGGACTCCTCAACCCCTTTCCCCACAGTTTGATGTCAAAAACTCCTCGCCTTCCCCCCCAGTGTATAATGTCCGTGATCTCTTGCCCCTCAGTGTATAACGTCCTGGATCCCTAACACCCCTCCAGTTTATAATGTCCAGGACTCCTCACCATTCCCCCCACATACTCACCACAGTGTATAACGTCCTGGATCCCTCGCCCCTCCCCCGTATATTGATGTCTATGCATGTAGATGAGGACAGAGAATTCCCCCCAGGAGTAGGATGTGGGGGGCACATACTTTCTCCATATTAATGTCTATGGAGGTAGAGGAGGACAGTGAAGCCCCCGGAGGAGGATGTGGGGGGCACATACTGTCTCCATATTAATGTCTATGGATGTAGATGAGGACAGTGAAGCCCCCGGAGGTGGATGTGGGGGGCACATACTTTTCTCTATATAGCCACATACAAATGGACTGAGACCCCAAGTCTTATGAGGCTTTGGTCCCCGCGTTTCTGGTGTGGGCTCGATGAGCCGCTCCTGCCAGTGTCTCGGAGCGGTGGCGGCCATGATTGGTTTGCATTAGCCGAGCTTCACTGGAAATTAACAGGCAATTGCTTCAAATGAAGTAAGTGAGAGGAGGGAATCTGTTCTTAAATTGGATTCAGAGGTTTTCTCGGCACCAGCGGAAATCTGAGTGATGCACCCCTTCAGTGCCACAGTCCAGACCTGCGCTATAAAAGGGTTAATAGAGAGGGATCCTGCAAGATCCTCTGTCCTAACTATTGTCCATATTCAGTGTGTGTGACGCCAGATGGGAAACTGTGATCTCTAATAATAATAATGTCCATGGTGTCTCCTCATACTGCTCCTGTGTGGTCGGGGACACTGTGATCTCTAATAATAATAATGTCCATGGTGTCTCCTCATACTGCTCCTGTGTGGTCGGGGACATTGTGATCTCAAATAATAATAATGTCCATGGTGTCTCCTCATACTGCTCCTGTGTGGTCGGGGGACACTGTGATCTCTAATAATAATAATGTCCATGGTGTCTCCTCATACTGCTCCTGTGTGGTCGGGGACATTGTGATCTCAAATAATAATAATGTCCATGGTGTCTCCTCATACTGCTCCTGTGTGGTCGGGGGACACTGTGATCTCTAATAATAATAATGTCCATGGTGCCTCCTCATACTGCTCCTGTGTGGTCGGGGTCACTGTGATCTCTAATAATAATGTCCATGGTGTCTTCTCATACTGCTCCTGTGTGGTCGGGGGACACTGTGATCTCTAATAATAATAATGTCCATGGTGTCTACTCATACTGCTCCTGTGTGGTCGGGGACACTGTGATCTCTAATAATAATGTCCATGGTGTCTCCTCATACTGCTCCTGTGTGGTCGGGGGACACTGTGATCTCTAATAATAATAATAATAATAATAATAATAATGTCCATGGTGCCTCCTCATACTGCTCCTGTGTGGTCGGGGACATTGTGATCTCTAATAATAATGTCCATGGTGTCTCCTCATACTGCTCCTGTGTGGTCGGGGACACTGTGATCTCTAATAATAATAATGATGTCCATGGTGCCTCCTCATACTGCTCCTGTGTGGTCGGGGACACTGTGATCTCTAATAATAATAATAATGTCCATGGTGTCTCCTCATACTGCTCCTGTGTGGTCGGGGACACTGTGATCTCTAATAATAATAATGTCCATGGTGCCTCATACTGCTCCTGTGTGGTCGGGGACACTGTGATCTCGAATAATAATAATGTCCATTGTGCCTCCTCATACTGCTCCTGTGTGGTCGGGGGACACTGTGATCTCTAATAATAATAATAATGTCCATGGTGCCTCCTCATACTGCTCCTGTGTGGTCGGGGACACTGTGATCTCTAATAATAATGTCCATGGTGTCTCCTCATACTGCTCCTGTGTGGTCGGGGACACTGTGATCTCGAATAATAATAATGTCCATTGTGCCTCCTCATACTGCTCCTGTGTGGTCGGGGGACACTGTGATCTCTAATAATAATAATAATAATGTCCATGGTGCCTCCTCATACTGCTCCTGTGTGGTCGGGGGACACTGATCTCTAATAATAATGTCCATGGTGTCTCCTCATACTGCTCCTGTGTGGTCGGGGACACTGTGATCCCTAATAATAATGTCCATGGTGCCTCGTCATACTGCTCCTGTGTGGTCGGGGGACACTGTGATCTCTAATAATAATAATAATAATAATAATAATAATAATAATAATAATAATAATAATATCCATGGTGTCTGCTCATACTGCTCCTGTGTGGTCGGGGGACACTGTGATCTCTAATAATAATGTCCATGGTGTCTCCTCATACTGCTCCTGTGTGGTCGGGGGACACTGTGATCTCTAATAATAATGTCCATGGTGTCTCCTCATACTGCTCCTGTGTGGTCGGGGGACACTGTGATCTCTAATAATAATGTCCATGATGTCTCCTCATACTGCTCCTGTGTGGTCGGGGGTCACTGTGATCTCTAATAATAATGTCCATGGTGTCTCCTCATACTGCTCCTGTGTGGTCGGGGACACTGTGATCCCTAATAATAATGTCCATGGTGTCTCCTCATACTGCTCCTGTGTGGTCGGGGGACACTGTGATCTCTAATAATAATGTCCATGGTGTCTCCTCATACTGCTCCTGTGTGGTCGGGGGACACTGTGATCTCTAATAATAATGTCCATGGTGTCTCCTCATACTGCTCCTGTGTGGTCGGGGGACACTGTGATCTCTAATAATAATGTCCATGGTGTCTCCTCATACTGCTCCTGTGTGGTCGGGGACACTGTGATCTCTAATAATAATGTCCATGGTGTCTCCTCATACTGCTCTTGTGTGGTCTGGGGACACTGATCTCTAATAATAACGTCCATGGTGTCTCCTCATACTGCTCCTGTGTGGTCGGGGGACACTGTGATCTCTAATAATAATGTCCATGGTGTCTCCTCATACTGCTCCTGTGTGGTCGGGGACACTGTGATCTCTAATAATAATGTCCATGGTGTCTCCTCATACTGCTCCTCTGTGGTCGGGGACACTGTGATCCCTAATAATAATGTCCATGGTGTCTCCTCATACTGCTCCTGTGTGGTCGGGGACACTGTGATCTCTAATAATAATGTCCATGGTGTCTCCTCATACTGCTCCTGTGTGGTCGGGGGACACTGTGATCTCTAATAATAATAATGTCCATAGTGCCTCCTCATACTGCTCCTGTGTGGTCGGGGACACTGTGATCCCTAATAATAATGTCTATGGTGTCTCCTCATACTGCTCCTGTGTGGTCGGGGGACACTGTGATCTCTAATAATAATAATGTCCATAGTGTCTCCTCATACTGCTCCTGTGTGGTCGGGGACACTGTGATCTCTAATAATAATGTCCATGGTGCCTCCTCATACTGCTCCTGTGTGGTCGGGGACACTGTGATCCCTAATAATAATGTCCATGGTGTCTCCTCATACTGCTCCTGTGTGGTCGGGGATCACTGTGATCTCTAATAATAATAATGTCCATGGTGTCTCCTCATACTGCTCCTGTGTGGTCGGGGACACTGTGATCTCTAATAATAATGTCCATGGTGTCTCCTCATACTGCTCCTGTGTGGTCGGGGGACACTGTGATCTCTAATAATAATGTCCATGGTGTCTCCTCATACTGCTCCTGTGTGGTCGGGGGACACTGTGATCTCTAATAATAATGTCCATGGTGTCTCCTCATACTGCTCCTGTGTGGTCGGGGACACTGTGATCTCTAATAATAATGTCCATGGTGTCTCCTCATACTGCTCCTGTGTGGTCGGGGACACTGTGATCTCTAATAATAATGTCCATGGTGTCTCCTCATACTGCTCCTCTGTGGTCGGGGACACTGTGATCCCTAATAATAATGTCCATGGTGTCTCCTCATACTGCTCCTGTGTGGTCGGGGGACACTGTGATCTCTAATAATAATAATATCTATTGTGTCTCCTCATACTGCTCCTGTGTGGTCGGGGATCACTGTGATCTCTAATAATAATAATGTCCATGGTGTCTCCTCATACTGCTCCTGTGTGGTCGGGGGACACTGTGATCTCTAATAATAATAATATCTATTGTGTCTCCTCATACTGCTCCTGTGTGGTCGGGGGTCACTGTGATCTCTAATAATAATAATGTCCATGGTACCTCCTCATACTGCTCCTGTGTGGTCGGGGGACACTGTGATCTCTAATAATAATAATGTCCGGTGCCTCCTCATACTGCTCCTGTGTGGTCGGGGACACTGTGATCTCTAATAATAATGTCCATGGTGTCTCCTCATACTGCTCCTGTGTGGTCGGGGACACTGTGATCTCTAATAATAATAATAATGTCCATGGTGTCTCCTCATACTGCTCCTGTGTGGTCGGGGGACACTGTGATCTCTAATAATAATGTCCATGGTGTCTCCTCATACTGCTCCTGTGTGGTCGGGGACACTGTGATCTCTAATAATAATGTCCATGGTTTCTCTTCATACTGCTCCTGTGTGGTCGGGGACACTGTGATCTCTAATAATAATGTCCATGGTGTCTCCTCATACTGCTCCTGTGTGGTCGGGGACACTGTGATCTCTAATAATAATAATGTCTATTGTGTCTCCTCATACTGCTCCTGTGTGGTCGGGGACACTGTGATCTCTAATAATAATGTCCCTGGTGTCTCCTCATACTGCTCCTGTGGTCGGGGGACACTGTGATCTCTAATAATAATAATGTCCATGGTGTCTCCTCATACTGCTCCTGTGTGGTCGGGGGACACTGTCATCTCTAATAATAATAATGTCCATGGTGTCTCCTCATACTGCTCCTGTGTGGTCGGGGACACTGTGATCTCTAATAATAATGTCCATGGTTTCTCTTCATACTGCTCCTGTGTGGTCGGGGACACTGTGATCTCTAATAATAATGTCCATGGTGTCTCCTCATACTGCTCCTGTGTGGTCGGGGACACTGTGATCTCTAATAATAATAATGTCTATTGTGTCTCCTCATACTGCTCCTGTGTGGTCGGGGACACTGTGATCTCTAATAATAATGTCCCTGGTGTCTCCTCATACTGCTCCTGTGTGGTCGGGGGACACTGTGATCTCTAATAATAATAATGTCCATGGTGCCTCCTCATACTGCTCCTGTGTGGTCGGGGACACTGTGATCTCTAATAATAATGTCCATGGTGTCTCCTCATACTGCTCCTGTGTGGTCGGGGACACTGTGATCTCTAATAATAATAATGTCCATGGTGTCTCCTCATACTGCTCCTGTGTGGTCGGGGGACACTGTGATCTCTAATAATAATGTCCATGGTGTCTCCTCATACTGCTCCTGTGTGGTCGGGGACACTGTGATCACTAATAATAATGTCCATGGTGTCTCCTCATACTGCTCCTGTGTGGTCGGGGACACTGTGATCTCTAATAATAATAATGTCTATTGTGTCTCCTCATACTGCTCCTGTGTGGTCGGGGGACACTGTGATCTCTAATAATAATGTCCATGGTGTCTCCTCATACTGCTCCTGTGTGGTCGGGGACACTGTGATCTCTAATAATAATAATAATGTCCATGGTGTCTCCTCATACTTCTCCACTGTGTGGTCGGGGACACTGTGATCTCTAATAATAATGTCCATGGTGTCTCCTCATACTGCTCCACTGTGTGGTCGGGGACACTGTGATCTCTAATAATAATAATAATGTCCATGGTGTCTCCTCATACTGCTCCACTGTGTGGTCGGGGACACTGTGATCTCTAATAATAATGTCCATGGTGTCTCCTCATACTGCTCCACTGTGTGGTCGGGGACACTGTGATCTCTAATAATAATGTCCATGGTGTCTCCTCATACTGCTCCTGTGTGGTCGTGGACACTGTGATCTCTAATAATAATGTCCATGGTGTCTCCTCATACTGCTCCTGTGTGGTCGGGGGACACTGTGATCTCTAATAATAATAATGTCCATGGTGTCTCCTCATACTGCTCCTGTGTGGTCGGGGACACTGTGATCTCTAATAATAATGTCCATGGTGCCTCCTCATACTGCTCCTGTGTGGTCGGGGACACTGTGATCTCTAATAATAATGTCCATGGTGCCTCCTCATACTGCTCCTGTGAGGTCGGGGGACACTGTGATCTCTAATAATAATAATGTCCATGGTGTCTCTTCATACTGCTCCTGTGTGGTCGGGGACACTGTGATCTCTAATAATAATGTCCATGGTGCCTCCTCATACTGCTCCTGTGTGGTCGGGGACACTGTGATCTCTAATAATAATGTCCATGGTGCCTCCTCATACTGCTCCTGTGTGGTCGGGGACACTGTGATCTCTAATAATAATGTCCATGGTGCCTCCTCATACTGCTCCTGTGTGGTCGGGGGACACTGTGATCTCTAATAATAATGTCCATAGTGTCTCCTCATACTGCTCCTGTGTGGTCGGGGGACACTGTGATCTCTAATAATAATGTCCATGGTGTCTCCTCATACTGCTCCTGTGTGGTGGGGGACACTGTGATCTCTAATAATAATAATAATAATAATAATAATAATATCCATGGTGTCTCCTCATACTGCTCCTGTGTGGTCGGGGACACTGTGATCTCTAATAATAATAATGTCCATGGTGTCTCCTCATACTGCTCCTGTGTGGTCGGGGACACTGTGATCTCTAATAATAATAATGTCCATGGTGTCTCCTCATACTGCTTCTGTGTGGTCGGGGACACTGTGATCTCTAATAATAATAATGTCCATGGTGTCTCCTCATACTGCTCCTGTGTGGTCGGGGATCACTGTGATCTCTAATAATAATAATGTCCATGGTGTCTCCTCATACTGCTCCTGTGTGGTCGGGGACACTGTGATCTCTAATAATAATGTCCATGGTTCCTCCTCATACTGCTCCTGTGTGGTCGGGGACACTGTGATCTCTAATAATAATAATGTCCATGGTGTCTCCTCATACTGCTCCTGTGTGGTCGGGGACACTGTGATCCCTAATAATAATGTCCATGGTGCCTCCTCATACTGCTCCTGTGTGGTCGGGGACACTGTGATCTCTAATAATAATGTCCATGGTGCCTCCTCATACTGCTCCTGTGTGGTCGGGGGACACTGTGATCTCTAATAATAATGTCCATGATGTCTCCTCATACTGCTCCTGTGTGGTCGGGGGACACTGTGGTCTCTAATAATAATGTCCATAGTGCCTCATACTGCTCCTGTGTGGTCGGGGGACACTGTGATCTCTAATAATAATGTCCATGGTGTCTCCTCATACTGCTCCTGTGTGGTCGGGGGACACTGTGATCTCTAATAATAATGTCCATGGTGCCTCCTCATACTGCTCCTGTGTGGTCGGGGGACACTGTGATCTCTAATAATAATGTCCATGGTGCCTCCTCATACTGCTCCTGTGTGGTCGGGGACACTGTGATCTCTAATAATAATGTCCATGGTGCCTCCTCATACTGCTCCTGTGTGGTCGGGGGACACTGTGATCTCTAATAATAATGTCCATAGTGTCTCCTCATACTGCTCCTGTGTGGTCGGGGGACACTGTGATCTCTAATAATAATGTCCATGGTGTCTCCTCATACTGCTCCTGTGTGGTGGGGGACACTGTGATCTCTAATAATAATAATAATAATAATAATAATAATAATAATAATGTCTATTGTGTCTCCTCATACTGCTCCTGTGTGGTCGGGGGACACTGTGATCTCTAATAATAATGTCCATGGTGTCTCCTCATACTGCTCCTGTGTGGTCGGGGGACACTGTGATCTCTAATAATAATGTCCATGGTGTCTCCTCATACTGCTCCTGTGTGGTCGGGGACACTGTGATCTCTAATAATAATAATGTCTATTGTGTCTCCTCATACTGCTCCTGTGTGGTCGGGGACACTGTGATCACTAATAATAATGTCCATGGTGTCTCCTCATACTGCTCCTGTGTGGTCGGGGACACTGTGATCTCTAATAATAATAATAATGTCCATGGTGTCTCCTCATACTGCTCCACTGTGTGGTCGGGGACACTGTGATCTCTAATAATAATGTCCATGGTGTCTCCTCATACTGCTCCACTGTGTGGTCGGGGACACTGTGATCTCTAATAATAATGTCCATGGTGTCTCCTCATACTGCTCCTGTGTGGTCGGGGGACACTGTGATCTCTAATAATAATAATAATAATAATAATGTCCATGGTGTCTCCTCATACTGCTCCTGTGTGGTCGTGGACACTGTGATCTTTAATAATAATGTCCATGGTGTCTCCTCATACTGCTCCTGTGTGGTCGGGGGACACTGTGATCTCTAATAAAAATGTCCATGATGTCTCCTCATACTGCTCCTGTGTGGTCGGGGACACTGTGATCTCTAATAATAATAATGTCCATGGTGTCTCCTCATACTGCTCCTGTGTGGTCGGGGACACTGTGATCTCTAATAATAATGTCCATGGTGCCTCCTCATACTGCTCCTGTGTGGTCGGGGACACTGTGATCTCTAATAATAATGTCCATGGTGCCTCCTCATACTGCTCCTGTGTGGTCGGGGGACACTGTGATCTCTAATAATAATAATGTCCATGGTGTCTCTTCATACTGCTCCTGTGTGGTCGGGGACACTGTGATCTCTAATAATAATGTCCATGGTGCCTCCTCATACTGCTCCTGTGTGGTCGGGGACACTGTGATCTCTAATAATAATGTCCATGGTGCCTCCTCATACTGCTCCTGTGTGGTCGGGGGACACTGTGATCTCTAATAATAATGTCCATGATGTCTCCTCATACTGCTCCTGTGTGGTCGGGGGACACTGTGGTGTCTAATAATAATGTCCATAGTGCCTCATACTGCTCCTGTGTGGTCGGGGGACACTGTGATCTCTAATAATAATGTCCATGGTGTCTCCTCATACTGCTCCTGTGTGGTCGGGGGACACTGTGATCTCTAATAATAATGTCCATGGTGTCTCCTCATACTGCTCCTGTGTGGTGGGGGACACTGTGATCTCTAATAATAATAATAATAATAATAATAATATCCATGGTGTCTCCTCATACTGCTCCTGTGTGGTCGGGGACACTGTGATCTCTAATAATAATAATGTCCATGGTGTCTCCTCATACTGCTCCTGTGTGGTCGGGGACACTGTGATCTCTAATAATAATAATGTCCATGGTGTCTCCTCATACTGCTCCTGTGTGGTCGGGGATCACTGTGATCTCTAATAATAATAATGTCCATGGTGTCTCCTCATACTGCTCCTGTGTGGTCGGGGACACTGTGATCCCTAATAATAATGTCCATGGTGCCTCCTCATACTGCTCCTGTGTGGTCGGGGACACTGTGATCTCTAATAATAATGTCCATGGTGCCTCCTCATACTGCTCCTGTGTGGTCGGGGGACACTGTGATCTCTAATAATAATGTCCATGATGTCTCCTCATACTGCTCCTGTGTGGTCGGGGGACACTGTGGTCTCTAATAATAATGTCCATAGTGCCTCATACTGCTCCTGTGTGGTCGGGGGACACTGTGATCTCTAATAATAATGTCCATGGTGCCTCCTCATACTGCTCCTGTGTGGTCGGGGGACACTGTGATCTCTAATAATAATGTCCATGGTGCCTCCTCATACTGCTCCTGTGTGGTCGGGGGACACTGTGATCTCTAATAATAATGTCCATGGTTTCTCTTCATACTGCTCCTGTGTGGTCGGGGACACTGTGATCTCTAATAATAATGTCCATGGTGTCTCCTCATACTGCTCCTGTGTGGTCGGGGACACTGTGATCTCTAATAATAATAATGTCTATTGTGTCTCCTCATACTGCTCCTGTGTGGTCGGGGACACTGTGATCTCTAATAATAATGTCCATGGTGTCTCCTCATACTGCTCCTGTGTGGTCGGGGACACTGTGATCTCTAATAATAATAATGTCTATTGTGTCTCCTCATACTGCTCCTGTGTGGTCGGGGACACTGTGATCTCTAATAATAATGTCCATGGTGTCTCCTCATACTGCTCCTGTGTGGTCGGGGACACTGTGATCTCTAATAATAATAATGTCTATTGTGTCTCCTCATACTGCTCCTGTGTGGTCGGGGACACTGTGATCTCTAATAATAATGTCCATGGTGTCTCCTCATACTGCTCCTGTGTGGTCGGGGGACACTGTGATCTCTAATAATAATAATGTCCATGGTGTCTCCTCATACTGCTCCTGTGTGGTCGGGGACACTGTGATCTCTAATAATAATGTCCATGGTGTCTCCTCATACTGCTCCTG
Organism: Ranitomeya imitator; assembly: GCF_032444005.1. Lineage (NCBI taxonomy): Eukaryota > Metazoa > Chordata > Amphibia > Anura > Dendrobatidae > Ranitomeya > Ranitomeya imitator. The sequence continues at coordinate 149,695,094 of NC_091291.1, forward strand.
TGTGGTCGGGGACACTGTGATCTCTAATAATAATGTCCATGGTGTCTCCTCATACTGCTCCTGTGTGGTCGGGGACACTGTGATCTCTAATAATAATAATGTCTATTGTGTCTCCTCATACTGCTCCTGTGTGGTCGGGGGACACTGTGATCTCTAATAATAATGTCCATGGTGTCTCCTCATACTGCTCCTGTGTGGTCGGGGACACTGTGGTCACTAATAATAATGTCCATGGTGTCTCCTCATACTGCTCCTGTGTGGTCGGGGACACTGTGATCTCGAATAATAATAATGTCCATTGTGCCTCCTCATACTGCTCCTGTGTGGTCGGGGGACACTGTGATCTCTAATAATAATAATAATGTCCATGGTGCCTCCTCATACTGCTCCTGTGTGGTCGGGGACACTGTGATCTCTAATAATAATGTCCATGGTGCCTCCTCATACTGCTCCTGTGTGGTCGGGGGACACTGATCTCTAATAATAATGTCCATGGTGTCTCCTCATACTGCTCCTGTGTGGTCGGGGGACACTGTGATCTCTAATAATAATGTCCATGGTGTCTCCTCATACTGCTCCTGTGTGGTCGGGGGACACTGTGATCTCTAATAATAATGTCCATGGTGTCTCCTCATACTGCTCCTGTGTGGTCGGGGGACACTGTGATCTCTAATAATAATGTCCATGGTGTCTCCTCATACTGCTCCTGTGTGGTCGGGGGACACTGTGATCTCTAATAATAATGTCCATGGTGTCTCCTCATACTGCTCCTGTGTGGTCGGGGGACACTGTGATCTCTAATAATAATGTCCATGGTGTCTCCTCATACTGCTCCTGTGTGGTCGGGGACACTGTGATCTCTAATAATAATAATGTCTATTGTGTCTCCTCATACTGCTCCTGTGTGGTCGGGGACACTGTGATCACTAATAATAATGTCCATGGTGTCTCCTCATACTGCTCCTGTGTGGTCGGGGACACTGTGATCTCTAATAATAATAATAATAATAATGTCCATGGTGTCTCCTCATACTGCTCCTGTGTGGTCGGGGGACACTGTGATCTCTAATAATAATAATAATGTCCATGGTGTCTCCTCATACTGCTCCTGTGTGGTCGGGGACACTGTGATCTCTAATAATAATAATAATAATGTCCATGGTGTCTCCTCAAACTGCTCCACTGTGTGGTCGGGGACACTGTGATCTCTAATAATAATGTCCATGGTGTCTCCTCATACTGCTCCTGTGTGGTCGGGGACACTGTGATCTCTAATAATAATAATAATAATGTCCATGGTGTCTCCTCATACTGCTCCACTGTGTGGTCGAGGACACTGTGATCTCTAATAATAATGTCCATGGTGTCTCCTCATACTGCTCCACTGTGTGGTCGGGGACACTGTGATCTCTAATAATAATGTCCATGGTGTCTCCTCATACTGCTCCTGTGTGGTCGGGGGACACTGTGATCTCTAATAATAATAATAATAATAATGTCCATGGTGTCTCCTCATACTGCTCCTGTGTGGTCGTGGACACTGTGATCTCTAATAATAATGTCCATGGTGTCTCCTCATACTGCTCCTGTGTGGTCGGGGGACACTGTGATCCCTAATAATAATGTCCATGGTGTCTCCTCATACTGCTCCTGTGTGGTCGTGGACACTGTGATCTCTAATAATAATGTCCATGATGTCTCCTCATACTGCTCCTGTGTGGTCGGGGACACTGTGATCCCTAATAATAATGTCCATGGTGTCTCCTCATACTGCTCCTGTGTGGTCGGGGGACACTGTGATCTCTAATAATAATAATGTCCATGGTGTCTCCTCATACTGCTCCTGTGTGGTCGGGGACACTGTGATCTCTAATAATAATGTCCATGGTGCCTCCTCATACTGCTCCTGTGTGGTCGGGGACACTGTGATCTCTAATAATAATGTCCATGGTGCCTCCTCATACTGCTCCTGTGTGGTCGGGGGACACTGTGATCTCTAATAATAATGTCCATGATGTCTCCTCATACTGCTCCTGTGTGGTCGGGGGACACTGTGATCTCTAATAATAATGTCCATGGTGTCTCCTCATACTGCTCCTGTGTGGTCGGGGGACACTGTGATCTCTAATAATAATGTCCATGGTGTCTCCTCATACTGCTCCTGTGTGGTGGGGGACACTGTGATCTCTAATAATAATAATAATAATAATATCCATGGTGTCTCCTCATACTGCTCCTGTGTGGTCGGGGACACTGTGATCTCTAATAATAATAATGTCCATGGTGTCTCCTCATACTGCTCCTGTGTGGTCGGGGACACTGTGATCTCTAATAATAATAATGTCCATGGTGTCTCCTCATACTGCTCCTGTGTGGTCGGGGACACTGTGATCTCTAATAATAATGTCCATGGTGCCTCCTCATACTGCTCCTGTGTGGTCGGGGGACACTGTGATCTCTAATAATAATGTCCATGGTGTCTCCTCATACTGCTCCTGTGTGGTCGGGGGACACTGTGATCTCTAATAATAATGTCCATGGTGCCTCCTCATACTGCTCCTGTGTGGTCGGGGGACACTGTGATCTCTAATAATAATGTCCATGGTGTCTCCTCATACTGCTCCTGTGTGGTCTGGGGACACTGTGATCTCTAATAATAATGTCCATGGTGTCTCCTCATACTGCTCCTGTGTGGTCGGGGAACACTGTGATCTCTAATAATAATAATGTCCATGGTGTCTCCTCATACTGCTCCTGTGTGGTCGGGGGACACAGTGATCTCTAATAATAATGTCCATGGTGTCTCCTCATACTGCTCCTGTGTGGTCGGGGAACACTGTGATCTCTAATAATAATAATGTCCATGGTGTCTCCTCATACTGCTCCTGTGTGGTCGGGGGACACAGTGATCTCTAATAATAATGTCCATGGTGTCTCCTCATACTGCTCCTGTGTGGTCGGGGACACTGTGATCTCTAATAATAATAATGTCCATGGTGTCTCCTCATACTGCTCCTGTGTGGTCGGGGACACTGTGATCCCTAATAATAATGTCCATGGTGTCTCCTCATACTGCTCCTGTGTGGTCGGGGACACTGTGATCTCTAATAATAATGTCCATGGTGTCTCCTCATACTGCTCCTGTGTGGTCGGGGGACACTGTGATCTCTAATAATAATGTCCATGGTGTCTCCTCATACTGCTCCTGTGTGGTCGGGGACACTGTGATCCCTAATGATAATGTCCATGGTGTCTCCTCATACTGCTCCTGTGTGGTCGGGGACACTGTGATCCCTAATAATAATGTCCATGTTGTCTCCTCATACTGCTCCTGTGTGGTCGGGGGACACTGTGATCTCTAATAATAACAATAATAATAATAATATCCATGGTGTCTGCTCATACTGCTCCTGTGTGGTCGGGGACACTGTGATCTCTAATAATAATAATGTCCATGGTGTCTCCTCATACTGCTCCTGTGTGGTCGGGGATCACTGTGATCTCTAATAATAATAATGTCCATGGTGTCTCCTCATACTGCTCCTGTGTGGTCGGGGACACTGTGATCTCTAATAATAATGTCCATGGTGTCTCCTCATACTGCTCCTGTGTGGTCGGGGGACACTGTGATCTCTAATAATAATGTCCATGGTGTCTCCTCATACTGCTCCTGTGTGGTCGGGGGACACTGTGATCTCTAATAATAATAATGTCCATGGTGTCTCCTCATACTGCTCCTGTGTGGTCGGGGACACTGTGATCTCTAATAATAATGTCCATGGTGTCTCCTCATACTGCTCCTGTGTGGTCGGGGACACTGTGATCTCTAATAATAATAATGTCCATGGTGTCTCCTCATACTGCTCCTGTGTGGTCGGGGGTCACTGTCATCCCTAATAATAATGTCCATGGTGCCTCCTCATACTGCTCCTGTGTGGTCGGGGACACTGTGATCTCTAATAATAATGTCCATGGTGCCTCCTCATACTGCTCCTGTGTGGTCGGGGACACTGTGATCTCTAATAATAATGTCCATGGTGCCTCCTCATACTGCTCCTGTGTGGTCGGGGACACTGTGATCTCTAATAATAATAATGTCCATGGTATCTCCTCATACTGCTCCTGTGTGGTCGGGGACACTGTGATCTCTAATAATAATGTCCATGGTGTCTCCTCATACTGCTCCTGTGTGGTCGGGGACACTGTGATCTCTAATAATAATGTCCATGGTGCCTCCTCATACTGCTCCTGTGTGGTCGGGGACACTGTGATCTCTAATAATAATAATGTCCATGGTGCCTCCCCATACTGCTCCTGTGTGGTCGGGGGACACTGATCTCTAATAATAATGTCCATGGTGCCTCCTCATACTGCTCCTGTGTGGTCGGGGACACTGTGATCTCTAATAATAATGTCCATCGTGCCTCCTCATACTGCTCCTGTGTGGTCGGGGACACTGTGATCTCTAATAATAATGTCCATGGTGTCTCCTCATACTGCTCCTGTGTGGTCGGGGATCACTCTGATCTCTAATAATAATAATGTCCATGGTGTCTCCTCATACTGCTCCTGTGTGGTCGGGGGACACTGTGATCCCTAATAATAATGTCCATGGTGTCTCCTCATACTGCTCCTGTGTGGTCGGGGGACACTGTGATCTCTAATAATAATAATAATGTCCATGGTGCCTCCTCATACTGCTCCTGTGTGGTCGGGGGACACTGTGATCTCTAATAATAATGTCCATGGTGTCTCCTCATACTGCTCCTGTGTGGTCGGGGACACTGTGATCTCTAATAATAATGTCCATGGTGTCTACTCATACTGCTCCTGTGTGGTCGGGGATCACTGTGATCTCTAATAATAATAATGTCCATGGTGTCTCCTCATACTGCTCCTGTGTGGTCGGGGACACTGTGATCTCTAATTATAATGTCCATGGTGTCTCCTCATACTGCTCCTCTGTGGTCGGGGACACTGTGATCCCTAATAATAATGTCCATGGTGTCTCCTCATACTGCTCCTGTGTGGTCGGGGACACTGTGATCCCTAATAATAATGTCCATGGTGTCTCCTCATACTGCTCCTGTGTGGTCGGGGGACACTGTGATCTCTAATAATAATAATGTCTATTGTGTCTCCTCATACTGCTCCTGTGTGGTCGGGGGTCACTGTGATCTCTAATAATAATAATGTCCATGGTACCTCCTCATACTGCTCCTGTGTGGTCGGGGGACACTGTGATCTCTAATAATAATGTCCATGGTGCCTCCTCATACTGCTCCTGTGTGGTCGGGGACACTGTGATCTCTAATAATAATGTCCATGGTGTCTCCTCATACTGCTCCTGTGTGGTCGGGGGACACTGTGATCTCTAATAATAATAATAATAATAATAATAATAATGTCCATGGTGTCTCCTCATACTGCTCCTGTGTGGTCGTGGACACTGTGATCTCTAATAATAATGTCCATGATGTCTCCTCATACTGCTCCTGTGTGGTCGGGGACACTGTGATCCCTAATAATAATGTCCATGGTGTCTCCTCATACTGCTCCTGTGTGGTCGGTGACACTGTGATCTCTAATAATAATAATGTCCATGGTGTCTCTTCATACTGCTCCTGTGTGGTCGGGGACACTGTGATCTCTAATAATAATGTCCATGGTGCCTCCTCATACTGCTCCTGTGTGGTCGGGGACACTGTGATCTCTAATAATAATGTCCATGGTGTCTCCTCATACTGCTCCTGTGTGGTCGGGGGACACTGTGATCTCTAATAATAATGTCCATGGTGTCTCCTCATACTGCTCCTGTGTGGTCGGGGACACTGTGATCACTAATAATAATGTCCATGGTGTCTCCTCATACTGCTCCTGTGTGGTCGGGGACACTGTGATCTCTAATAATAATGTCCATGGTGTCTCCTCATACTGCTCCACTGTGTGGTCGGGGACACTGTGATCTCTAATAATAATAATAATGTCCATGGTGTCTCCTCATACTGCTCCACTGTGTGGTCGGGGACACTGTGATCTCTAATAATAATGTCCATGGTGTCTCCTCATACTGCTCCACTGTGTGGTCGGGGACACTGTGATCTCTAATAATAATGTCCATGGTGTCTCCTCATACTGCTCCTGTGTGGTCGGGGACACTGTGATCTCTAATAATAATGTCCATTGTGTCTCCTCATACTGCTCCACTGTGTGGTCGGGGACACTGTGATCTCTAATAATAATGTCCATGGTGTCTCCTCATACTGCTCCTGTGTGGTCGGGGACACTGTGATCTCTAATAATAATAATGTCCATGGTGCCTCCTCATACTGCTCCACTGTGTGGTCGGGGACACTGTGATCTCTAATAATAATGTCCATGGTGTCTCCTCATACTGCTCCTGTGTGGTCGGGGACACTGTGATCTCTAATAATAATGTCCATGGTGTCTCCTCATACTGCTCCTCTGTGTGGTCGGGGACACTGTGATCTCTAATAATAATGTCCATCGTGCCTCCTCATACTGCTCCTGTGTGGTCGGGGACACTGTGATCCCTAATAATAATGTCCATGGTGTCTCCTCATACTGCTCCTGTGTGGTCGGTGACACTGTGATCTCTAATAATAATAATGTCCATGGTGTCTCCTCATACTGCTCCTGTGTGGTCGGGGACACTGTGATCTCTAATAATAATGTCCATGGTGCCTCCTCATACTGCTCCTGTGTGGTCGGGGGTCACTGTGATCTCTAATAATAATGTCCATGGTGTCTCCTCATACTGCTCCTGTGTGGTCGGGGGACACTGTGATCCCTAATAATAATGTCCATGGTGTCTCCTCATACTGCTCCTGTGTGGTCGGGGGTCACTGTGATCTCTAATAATAATAATGTCCATGGTGTCTCCTCATACTGCTCCTGTGTGGTCGGGGACACTGTGATCTCTAATAATAATGTCCATGGTGTCTCCTCATACTGCTCCTGTGTGGTCGGGGACACTGTGATCTCTAATAATAATGTCCATGGTGTCTCCTCATACTGCTCCACTGTGTGGTCGGGGACACTGTGATCTCTAATAATAATGTCCATCGTGCCTCCTCATACTGCTCCTGTGTGGTCGGGGACACTGTGATCCCTAATAATAATGTCCATGGTGTCTCCTCATACTGCTCCTGTGTGGTCGGTGACACTGTGATCTCTAATAATAATAATGTCCATGGTGTCTCCTCATACTGCTCCTGTGTGGTCGGGGACACTGTGATCTCTAATAATAATGTCCATGGTGCCTCCTCATACTGCTCCTGTGTGGTCGGGGGTCACTGTGATCTCTAATAATAATGTCCATGGTGTCTCCTCATACTGCTCCTGTGTGGTCGGGGGACACTGTGATCCCTAATAATAATGTCCATGGTGTCTCCTCATACTGCTCCTGTGTGGTCGGGGGTCACTGTGATCTCTAATAATAATAATGTCCATGGTGTCTCCTCATACTGCTCCTGTGTGGTCGGGGACACTGTGATCTCTAATAATAATGTCCATGGTGTCTCCTCATACTGCTCCTGTGTGGTCGGGGACACTGTGATCTCTAATAATAATGTCCATGGTGTCTCCTCATACTGCTCCACTGTGTGGTCGGGGACACTGTGATCTCTAATAATAATGTCCATCGTGCCTCCTCATACTGCTCCTGTGTGGTCGGGGACACTGTGATCCCTAATAATAATGTCCATGGTGTCTCCTCATACTGCTCCTGTGTGGTCGGTGACACTGTGATCTCTAATAATAATAATGTCCATGGTGTCTCCTCATACTGCTCCTGTGTGGTCGGGGACACTGTGATCTCTAATAATAATGTCCATGGTGCCTCCTCATACTGCTCCTGTGTGGTCGGGGACACTGTGATCTCTAATAATAATGTCCATGGTGCCTCCTCATACTGCTCCTGTGTGGTCGGGGGACTCTGTGATCTCTAATAATAATAATGTCCATGGTGTCTCTTCATACTGCTCCTGTGTGGTCGGGGACACTGTGATCTCTAATAATAATGTCCATGGTGCCTCCTCATACTGCTCCTGTGTGGTCGGGGGACACTGTGATCTCTAATAATAATGTCCATGATGTCTCCTCATACTGCTCCTGTGTGGTCGGGGGACACTGTGGTCTCTAATAATAATGTCCATGGTGTCTCCTCATACTGCTCCTGTGTGGTCGGGGGACACTGTGATCTCTAATAATAATAATGTCCATGGTGCCTCCTCATACTGCTCCTGTGTGGTCGGGGGACACTGTGATCTCTAATAATAATGTCCAAGGTGTCTCCTCATACTGCTCCTGTGTGGTCGGGGGACACTGTGATCTCTAATAATAATGTCCATGGTGCCTCCTCATACTGCTCCTGTGTGGTCCGGGGACACTGTGATCTCTAATAATAATGTCCATGGTGTCTCCTCATACTGCTCCTGTGTGGTCGGGGGACACTGTGATCTCTAATAATAATGTCCATGGTGTCTCCTCATACTGCTCCTGTGTGGTGGGGGACACTGTGATCTCTAATAATAATGTCCATGGTGTCTCCTCATACTGATCCTGTGTGGTCGGGGACACTGTGATCTCTAATAATAATGTCCATGGTGCCTCCTCATACTGCTCCTGTGTGGTCGGGGACACTGTGATCTCTAATAATAATGTCCATGGTGTCTCCTCATACTGCTCCTGTGTGGTCGGGGACACTGTGATCTCTAATAATAATGTCCATGGTGTCTCCTCATACTGCTCCTGTGTGGTCGGGGACACTGTGATCTCTAATAATAATGTCCATGGTGTCTCCTCATACTGATCCTGTGTGGTCGGGGACACTGTGATCTCTAATAATAATGTCCATGGTGCCTCCTCATACTGCTCCTGTGTGGTCGGGGACACTGTGATCTCTAATAATAATGTCCATGGTGTCTCCTCATACTGCTCCTGTGTGGTCGGGGACACTGTGATCTCTAATAATAATGTCCATGGTGCCTCCTCATACTGCTCCTGTGTGGTCGGGGACACTGTGATCTCTAATAATAATGTCCATGGTGTCTCCTCATACTGCTCCTGTGTGGTCGGGGATCACTGTGATCTCTAATAATAATAATGTCCATGGTGTCTCCTCATACTGCTCCTGTGTAGTCGGGGACACTGTGATCCCTAATAATAATGTCCATGGTGTCTCCTCATACTGCTCCTGTGTGGTCGGGGACACTGTGATCTCTAATAATAATGTCCATGGTGCCTCCTCATACTGCTCCTGTGTGGTCGGGGGTCACTGTGATCTCTAATAATAATGTCCATGCTGTCTCCTCATACTGCTCCTGTGTGGTCGGGGACACTGTGATCTCTAATAATAATGTCCATGGTGTCTCCTCATACTGCTCCTGTGTGGTCGGGGGACACTGTCATCTCTAATAATAATAATGTCTATGGTGTCTCCTCATACTGCTCCTGTGTGGTCGGGGGACACTGTGATCTCTAATAATAATAATGTCCATGCTGTCTCCTCATACTGCTCCTGTGTGGTCGGGGACACTGTGATCTCTAATAATAATGTCCATGGTGTCTCCTCATACTGCTCCTGTGTGGTCGGGGGACACTGTCATCTCTAATAATAATAATGTCCATGGTGCCTCCTCATACTGCTCCTGTGTGGTCGGGGACACTGTGATCTCTAATAATAATGTCCATGGTGTCTCCTCATACTGCTCCTGTGTGGTCGGGGACACTGTGATCTCTAATAATAATGTCCATTGTGCCTCCTCATAATGCTCCTGTGTGGTCGGGGACACTGTGATCTCTAATAATAATGTCCATGGTGTCTCCTCATACTGCTCCTGTGTGGTCGGGGACACTGTGATCTCTAATAATAATAATGTCCATGGTGCCTCCTCATACTGCTCCTGTGTGGTCGGGGACACTGTGATCTCTAATAATAATGTCCATTGTGCCTCCTCATACTGCTCCTGTGTGGTCGGGGACACTGTGATCTCTAATAATAATGTCCATGGTGTCTCCTCATACTGCTCCTGTGTGGTCGGGGACACTGTGATCTCTAATAATAATGTCCATCGTGCCTCCTCATACTGCTCCTGTGTGGTCGGGGACACTGTGATCTCTAATAATAATAATGTCTATTGTGTCTCCTCATACTGCTCCTGTGTGGTCGGGGGACACTGTGATCTCTAATAATAATGTCCATGGTGTCTCCTCATACTGCTCCTGTGTGGTCGGGGGACACTGTGATCTCTAATAATAATGTCCATGGTGTCTCCTCATACTGCTCCTGTGTGGTCGGGGGACACTGTGATCTCTAATAATAATAATGTCCATGGTGCCTCCTCATACTGCTCCTGTGTGGTCGGGGGACACTGTGATCTCTAATAATAATGTCCATGGTGTCTCCTCATACTGCTCCTGTGTGGTCGGGGACACTGTGATCTCTAATAATAATGTCCATGGTGTCTCCTCATACTGCTCCTGTGTGGTCGGGGATCACTGTGATCTCTAATAATAATAATGTCCATGGTGTCTCCTCATACTGCTCCTGTGTGGTCGGGGACACTGTGATCTCTAATAATAATGTCCATGGTGTCTCCTCATACTGCTCCTGTGTGGTCGGGGACACTGTGATCCCTATTAATAATGTCCATGGTGTCTCCTCATACTGCTCCTGTGTGGTCGGGGACACTGTGATCTCTAATAATAATGTCCATGGTGTCTCCTTATACTGCTCCTGTGTGGTCGGGGACACTGTGATCCCTAATAATAATGTCCATGGTGTCTCCTCATACTGCTCCTGTGTGGTCGGGGGACACTGTGATCTCTAATAATAATAATGTCCATGGTGCCTCCTCATACTGCTCCTGTGTGGTCGGGGACACTGTGATCTCTAATAATAATAATGTCCATGCTGTCTCCTCATACTGCTCCTGTGTGGTCGGGGACACTGTGATCTCTAATAATAATGTCCATGGTGTCTCCTCATACTGCTCCTGTGTGGTCGGGGGACACTGTCATCTCTAATAATAATAATGTCCATGGTGTCTCCTCATACTGCTCCTGTGTGGTCGGGGGACACTGTCATCTCTAATAATAATAATGTCCATGGTGCCTCCTCATACTGCTCCTGTGTGGTCGGGGACACTGTGATCTCTAATAATAATGTCCATGGTGTCTCCTCATACTGCTCCTGTGTGGTCGGGGACACTGTGATCTCTAATAATAATGTCCATTGTGCCTCCTCATAATGCTCCTGTGTGGTCGGGGACACTGTGATCTCTAATAATAATGTCCATGGTGTCTCCTCATACTGCTCCTGTGTGGTCGGGGACACTGTGATCTCTAATAATAATAATGTCCATGGTGCCTCCTCATACTGCTCCTGTGTGGTCGGGGACACTGTGATCTCTAATAATAATGTCCATGGTGTCTCCTCATACTGCTCCTGTGTGGTCGGGGACACTGTGATCTCTAATAATAATGTCCATCGTGCCTCCTCATACTGCTCCTGTGTGGTCGGGGACACTGTGATCTCTAATAATAATGTCCATGGTGTCTCCTCATACTGCTCCTGTGTGGTCGGGGGACACTGTCATCTCTAATAATAATAATGTCCATGGTGTCTCCTCATACTGCTCCTGTGTGGTCGGGGGACACTGTCATCTCTAATAATAATAATGTCCATGGTGCCTCCTCATACTGCTCCTGTGTGGTCGGGGACACTGTGATCTCTAATAATAATGTCCATGGTGTCTCCTCATACTGCTCCTGTGTGGTCGGGGACACTGTGATCTCTAATAATAATGTCCATTGTGCCTCCTCATAATGCTCCTGTGTGGTCGGGGACACTGTGATCTCTAATAATAATGTCCATGGTGTCTCCTCATACTGCTCCTGTGTGGTCGGGGACACTGTGATCTCTAATAATAATAATGTCCATGGTGCCTCCTCATACTGCTCCTGTGTGGTCGGGGACACTGTGATCTCTAATAATAATGTCCATGGTGTCTCCTCATACTGCTCCTGTGTGGTCGGGGACACTGTGATCTCTAATAATAATGTCCATCGTGCCTCCTCATACTGCTCCTGTGTGGTCGGGGGACACTGTGATCTCTAATAATAATGTCCATGGTGTCTCCTCATACTGCTCCTGTGTGGTCGGGGGACACTGTGATCTCTAATAATAATGTCCATGGTGTCTCCTCATACTGCTCCTGTGTGGTCGGGGGACACTGTGATCTCTAATAATAATAATGTCCATGGTGCCTCCTCATACTGCTCCTGTGTGGTCGGGGGACACTGTGATCTCTAATAATAATGTCCATGGTGTCTCCTCATACTGCTCCTGTGTGGTCGGGGACACTGTGATCTCTAATAATAATGTCCATGGTGTCTCCTCATACTGCTCCTGTGTGGTCGGGGATCACTGTGATCTCTAATAATAATAATGTCCATGGTGTCTCCTCATACTGCTCCTGTGTGGTCGGGGGACACTGTGATCTCTAATAATAATGTCCATGGTGTCTCCTCATACTGCTCCTGTGTGGTCGGGGACACTGTGATCTCTAATAATAATGTCCATGGTGTCTCCTCATACTGCTCCTGTGTGGTCGGGGACACTGTGATCCCTATTAATAATGTCCATGGTGTCTCCTCATACTGCTCCTGTGTGGTCGGGGACACTGTGATCTCTAATAATAATGTCCATGGTGTCTCCTTATACTGCTCCTGTGTGGTCGGGGACACTGTGATCCCTAATAATAATGTCCATGGTGTCTCCTCATACTGCTCCTGTGTGGTCGGGGGACACTGTGATCTCTAATAATAATAATGTCTATTGTGTCTCCTCATACTGCTCCTGTGTGGTCGGGGGTCACTGTGATCTCTAATAATAATAATGTCCATGGTGCCTCCTCATACTGCTCCTGTGTGGTCGGGGACACTGTGATCTCTAATAATAATGTCCATGGTGTCTCCTCATACTGCTCCTGTGTGGTCGGGGGACACTGTGATCTCTAATAATAATAATGTCCATGGTGTCTCCTCATACTGGTCCTGTGTGGTCGGGGACACTGTGATCTCTAATAATAATGTCCATGGTGTCTCCTCATACTGCTCCTGTGTGGTCGGGGACACTGTGATCTCTAATAATAATAATGTCTATTGTGTCTCCTCATACTGCTCCTGTGTGGTCGGGGGACACTGTGATCTCTAATAATAATGTCCATGGTGTCTCCTCATACTGCTCCTGTGTGGTCGGGGACACTGTGATCACTAATAATAATGTCCATGGTGTCTCCTCATACTGCTCCTGTGTGGTCGGGGACACTGTGATCTCTAATAATAATGTCCATGGTGTCTCCTCATACTGCTCCACTGTGTGGTCGGGGACACTGTGATCTCTAATAATAATGTCCATGGTGCCTCCTCATACTGCTCCTGTGTGGTCGGGGACACTGTGATCTCTAATAATAATGTCCATGGTGTCTCCTCATACTGCTCCTGTGTGGTCGGGGGACACTGTGATCTCTAATAATAATAATGTCTATGGTGTCTCCTCATACTGCTCCTGTGTGGTCGGGGACACTGTGATCTCTAATAATAATGTCCATGGTGTCTCCTCATACTGCTCCTGTGTGGTCGGGGGACACTGTGATCTCTAATAATAATAATGTCTATGGTGTCTCTTCATACTGCTCCTGTGTGGTCGGGGGACACTGTGATCTCTAATAATAATGTCCATGGTGTCTCCTCATACTGCTCCTGTGTGGTCGGGGGACACTGTGATCTCTAATAATAATAATGTCTATGGTGTCTCTTCATACTGCTCCTGTGTGGTCGGGGACACTGTGATCTCTAATAATAATAATGTCCATGGTGTCTCTTCATACTGCTCCTGTGTGGTCGGGGACACTGTGATCTCTAATAATAATGTCCATGGTGCCTCCTCATACTGCTCCTGTGTGGTCGGGGGACACTGTGATCTCTAATAATAATGTCCATGATGTCTCCTCATACTGCTCCTGTGTGGTCGGGGGACACTGTGATCTCTAATAATAATAATAATAATAATAATAATAATGTCCATGGTGCCTCCTCATACTGCTCCTGTGTGGTCGGGGGTCACTGTGATCTCTAATAATAATGTCCATGGTGTCTCCTCATACTGCTCCTGTGTGGTCGGGGGTCACTGTGATCTCTAATAATAATGTCCATGGTGTCTCCTCATACTGCTCCTGTGTGGTCGGGGGTCACTGTGATCTCTAATAATAATGTCCATGGTGTCTCCTCATACTGCTCCTGTGTGGTCGGGGGTCACTGTGATCTCTAATAATAATGTCCATGGTGTCTCCTCATACTGCTCCTGTGTGGTCGGGGACACTGTGATCTCTAATAATAATGTCCATGGTGTCTCCTCATACTGCTCCACTGTGTGGTCGGGGACACTGTGATCTCTAATAATAATGTCCATGGTGCCTCCTCATACTGCTCCTGTGTGGTCGGGGACACTGTGATCTCTAATAATAATGTCCATGGTGTCTCCTCATACTGCTCCTGTGTGGTCGGGGGACACTGTGATCTCTAATAATAATAATAATGTCTATGGTGTCTCCTCATACTGCTCCTGTGTGGTCGGGGACACTGTGATCTCTAATAATAATGTCCATGGTGTCTCCTCATACTGCTCCTGTGTGGTCGGGGGACACTGTGATCTCTAATAATAATAATGTCTATGGTGTCTCTTCATACTGCTCCTGTGTGGTCGGGGACACTGTGATCTCTAATAATAATAATGTCTATGGTGTCTCTTCATACTGCTCCTGTGTGGTCGGGGGACACTGTGATCTCTAATAATAATAATGTCTATGGTGTCTCTTCATACTGCTCCTGTGTGGTCGGGGACACTGTGATCTCTAATAATAATGTCCATGGTGCCTCCTCATACTGCTCCTGTGTGGTCGGGGGACACTGTGATCTCTAATAATAATAATGTCCATGGTGTCTCTTCATACTGCTCCTGTGTGGTCGGGGACACTGTGATCTCTAATAATAATGTCCATGGTGCCTCCTCATACTGCTCCTGTGTGGTCGGGGGACACTGTGATCTCTAATAATAATGTCCATGATGTCTCCTCATACTGCTCCTGTGTGGTCGGGGGACACTGTGATCTCTAATAATAATAATAATAATAATAATAATAATAATGTCCATGGTGCCTCCTCATACTGCTCCTGTGTGGTCGGGGGTCACTGTGATCTCTAATAATAATGTCCATGGTGTCTCCTCATACTGCTCCTGTGTGGTCGGGGGACACTGTGATCTCAAATAATAATGTCCAAGGTGTCTCCTCATACTGCTCCTGTGTGGTCGGGGGACACTGTGATCTCTAATAATAATGTCCATGGTGCCTCCTCATACTGCTCCTGTGTGGTCGGGGGACACTGTGATCTCTAATAATAATGTCCATGGTGTCTCCTCATACTGCTCCTGTGTGGTCGGGGGACACTGTGATCTCTAATAATAATGTCCATGGTGCCTCCTCATACTGCTCCTGTGTGGTCGGGGGTCACTGTGATCTCTAATAATAATAATGTCCATGGTGTCTCCTCATACTGCTCCTGTGTGGTGGGGGACACTGTGATCTCTAATAATAATGTCCATGGTGCCTCCTCATACTGCTCCTGTGTGGTCGGGGGTCACTGTGATCTCTAATAATAATAATGTCCATGGTGTCTCCTCATACTGCTCCTGTGTGGTCGGGGGACACTGTGATCCCTAATAATAATGTCCATGGTGTCTCCTCATACTGCTCCTGTGTGGTCGGGGGTCACTGTGATCTCTAATAATAATAATGTCCATGCTGTCTCCTCATACTGCTCCTGTGTGGTCGGGGACACTGTGATCTCTAATAATAATGTCCATGGTGTCTCCTCATACTGCTCCTGTGTGGTCGGGGGACACTGTGATCTCTAATAATAATGTCCATGGTGTCTCCTCATACTGCTCCTGTGTGGTCGGGGACACTGTGATCTCTAATAATAATAATGTCTATGGTGTCTCCTCATACTGCTCCTGTGTGGTCGGGGGACACTGTGATCTCTAATAATAATGTCCATGGTGCCTCCTCATACTGCTCCTGTGTGGTCGGGGACACTGTGATCTCTAATAATAATGTCCATGGTGTCTCCTCATACTGCTCCTGTGTGGTCGGGGACACTGTGATCTCTAATAATAATGTCCATTGTGCCTCCTCATACTGCTCCTGTGTGGTCGGGGACACTGTGATCTCTAATAATAATAATGTCCATGGTGTCTCCTCATACTGCTCCTGTGTGGTCGGGGGTCACTGTGATCCCTAATAATAATGTCCATGGTGCATCCTCATACTGCTCCTGTGTGGTCGGGGACACTGTGATCTCTAATAATAATGTCCATGGTGTCTCCTCATACTGCTCCTGTGTGGTCGGGGGACACTGTGATCCCTAATAATAATGTCCATGGTGTCTCCTCATACTGCTCCTGTGTGGTCGGGGATCACTGTGATCTCTAATAATAATGTCCATGGTGTCTCCTCATACTGCTCCTGTGTGGTCGGGGACACTGTGATCTCTAATAATAATAATGTCTATGGTGTCTCCTCATACTGCTCCTGTGTGGTCGGGGGACACTGTGATCTCTAATAATAATGTCCATGGTGCCTCCTCATACTGCTCCTGTGTGGTCGGGGACACTGTGATCTCTAATAATAATGTCCATGGTGTCTCCTCATACTGCTCCTGTGTGGTCGGGGACACTGTGATCTCTAATAATAATGTCCATTGTGCCTCCTCATACTGCTCCTGTGTGGTCGGGGACACTGTGATCTCTAATAATAATAATGTCCATGGTGTCTCCTCATACTGCTCCTGTGTGGTCGGGGGTCACTGTGATCCCTAATAATAATGTCCATGGTGCATCCTCATACTGCTCCTGTGTGGTCGGGGACACTGTGATCTCTAATAATAATGTCCATGGTGTCTCCTCATACTGCTCCTGTGTGGTCGGGGGACACTGTGATCCCTAATAATAATGTCCATGGTGTCTCCTCATACTGCTCCTGTGTGGTCGGGGATCACTGTGATCTCTAATAATAATGTCCATGGTGCCTCCTCATACTGCTCCTGTGTGGTCGGGGACACTGTGATCTCTAATAATAATGTCCATGGTGTCTCCTCATACTGCTCCTGTGTGGTCGGGGACACTGTGATCTCTAATAATAATGTCCATGGTGTCTCCTCATACTGCTCCTGTGTGGTCGGGTGACACTGTGATCTCTAATAATAATGTCCATGGTGTCTCCTCATACTGCTCCTGTGTGGTCGGGGACACTGTGATCTCTAATAATAATGTCCATGGTGTCTCCTCATACTGCTCCTGTGTGGTCGGGGGACACTGTGATCTCTAATAATAATAATGTCTATGGTGTCTCTTCATACTGCTCCTGTGTGGTCGGGGGACACTGTGATCTCTAATAATAATGTCCATGGTGTCTCCTCATACTGCTCCTGTGTGGTCGGGGGACACTGTGATCTCTAATAATAATAATGTCTATGGTGTCTCTTCATACTGCTCCTGTGTGGTCGGGGGACACTGTGATCTCTAATAATAATGTCCATGGTGTCTCCTCATACTGCTCCTGTGTGGTCGGGGACACTGTGATCCCTAATAATAATAATGTCCATGGTGTCTCCTCATACTGCTCCTGTGTGGTCGGGGGCACTGTGATCTCTAATAATAATAATAATAATAATAATAATAATAATAATAATAATAATAATGATGTCCATGGTGTCTCCTCATACTGCTCCTGTGTGGTCGGGGACACTGTGATCTCTAATAATAATAATGTCCATGGTGTCTCCTCATACTGCTCCTGTGTGGTCGGGGACACTGTGATCTCTAATAATAATGTCCATGGTGTCTCCTCATACTGCTCCTGTGTGGTCGGGGACACTGTGATCTCTAATAATAATGTCCTTGGTGTCTCCTCATACTGCTCCTGTGTGGTCGGGGAACACTGTGATCTCTAATAATAATGTCCATGGTGCCTCCTTATACTGCTCCTGTGTGGTCGGGGACACTGTGATCTCTAATAATAATGTCCATGGTGTCTCCTCATACTGCTCCTGTGTGGTCAGGGACACTGTGATCTCTAATAATAATAATGTCCATGGTGTCTCCTCATACTGCTCCTGTGTGGTCGGGGGTCACTGTGATCCCTAATAATAATAATGTCCATGGTGTCTCCTCATACTGCTCCTGTGTGGTCGGGGAACACTGTGATCTCTAATAATAATGTCCATGGTGTCTCCTCATACTGCTCCTGTGTGGTCGGGGGACACTGTGATCTCTAATAATAATGTCCATGGTGCCTCCTCATACTGCTCCTGTGTGGTCGGGGGACACTGTGATCTCTAATAATAATAATGTCCATTGTGCCTCCTCATACTGCTCCTGTGTGGTCAGGGACACTGTGATCTCTAATAATAATAATGTCCATGGTGCCTCCTCATACTGCTCCTCTGTGGTCGGGGGACACTGTGATCTCTAATAATAATGTCCATGGTGTCTCCTCATACTGCTCCTGTGTGGTCGGGGGACACTGTGATCTCTAATAATAATAATGTCCATGGTGTCTCCTCATACTGCTCCTGTGTGGTCGGGGACACTGTGATCTCGAATAATAATAATGTCCATTGTGCCTCCTCATACTGCTCCTGTGTGGTCAGGGACACTGTGATCTCTAATAATAATAATGTCCATGGTGCCTCCTCATACTGCTCCTCTGTGGTCGGGGGACACTGTGATCTCTAATAATAATGTCCATGGTGTCTCCGCATACTGCTCCTGTGTGGTCGGGGACACTGTGATCTCTAATAATAATGTCCATGGTGTCTGCTCATACTGTGAAAAGTGAACGATTCCATCAGAAAGAACATCAGCGGTAAGTCACCATCTGTAACTGTGCTGTGATCTCTTCTATGTTCTGTAGGGCTGGTATCTACCACTGACCATATGGCACTAATATCAATGTTGGTCTTTGTATAGAGATTATTTTCAACAACATCGGGGTCATCTGCTGAGGTCCTCCTCCACTATTAGGGTGGGTCACCCAGTTGTAATCAAGGTTACCTGGTTAAAGGCCAAAAGCTTTGCCCCCCTGAACCAAAACCTTAGCTACATCTCTGCTAAACACATAGTATTGTCTCCTTGCAGCTGTTTTCTTAGAGATATCACTTTATAGGTGTCTCTCCTTGTAGTAGCTGTTCTTGATACCAGACCGTTGGCTGAAAACAGGTTTTAATGTCACTCTGGATGCGTTGTGGAGGCAGAGAGATGAAGCTTTCACCCACATGTTTTATTGGAAACTGATCTGGGATGGTTGGTTGCCCTATACATATGGGTGGCTCATGATCCTTGGAGCCGCAGATCGCGTGGCTTGTGGTCTGTGAGGTTCGCAGCTCGAGAAGCTCGGGATCTGTGGGGCAGCAGCTTGGGCGAATTGGATCTTTGAGGTGGCAGCTCGGGTGGCTCGGAATCTGAGGCGGCAGCTTGGGTGGCTTGGGATCTCTGAGGCGGCAGCTCGGGTGGCTCGAGATCTGTGGGGTGGCAACTTGGGTGGCTCAGGATCTGTGGGGCGGCAGCTCGGAATCTGTGGGGTGGCAGCTTGAATGGCTCAGCATCTGTGGGGCGGCAGCTTCGGTGGCTCGGGATCTGTAGGGGGGGCTCGGGTGGCTTGGGATCTCTGAGGCGGCAGCTCAGGTGGCTTGGGATCTGTGATGCGGCAGCTCAGGTGGCTCGGGATCTGTGGGGCATCAGCTCGGGTGGCTCGGGATCTGTTGGCCGGCAGCTTGGGTTCTGTGGGGTGGCAGCTCGGGATCTGTGAGGCAGCAGTTCAGGTGGCTCGGGGTTTGTCAGGCAGCAGTTCAGGTGGCTCAGGACCTTCAGATTAATGATCAGCTCGTTGGGATGTTGGTCTCAGAACTTGGGACCTGTATGGCCTTCGAGGCCTTCACATGTTTCTAGCGACTGTCCCGGCATTGTCCGTGTCCTGTCCTCGGTTGTCGCCTGCTCCTCCATATTTCCTACAGTTTCCCGGCTCCTCTTAGTTGCTGCCTTTTTGTTGTTAATAATGTTGGATTCGTCTGAGAGGAATTTTGTTATTTGATGTCAGTGCGCAGATGGATCCGGAGCGAGCGTCTCTCCCCTCTGCATGAAGTGAAATGTCCTAGTAATTTCGGGGAGGTCACAGCCTCTGTATTTTGCCCTTTGTGTGATATTTTTGTGCAGAGTTGAGTGAATGCGCCACAGATGCAGACTTCCTTGATCAGCCATTGTCTCAGGCCTTAATAGTTATGCAAATGAAGCGAGCGGAAGTTGGCAGAGAAGCGGGCACCGAGCGGGCAATGGGGAATCCATATTCCCTTCCCTTATTTTTGTGACAAATACAAGCTGAGCTGGTTTTGTTTACTGACGTCTTTCCAGAAGGAAAGATTATCTGTAGCCTCCAGCCGGGGTCTCGCGGGGCACGAGGCGATGATACCAGTACTTAGGATCTGGAAGACATTAGCTTAAAAAATAAAGCGTTTCTCCAATAATTAGAAACTGGATCCACAATCAAGACCGGTGGCGGGAGAAACCGAGGTCACCTGTGCAAATGGACGTTCTAACGACCATTACATACCGTGCGACTTTTCATCATCTTCTGGGAGCATCGTTATTATTATCCAAACTGTCCAGTGGGGGCCCCAGCAGTTGATGTTTGGGGGCTATGTGTATATGGCATTCCAGTCGCTGGGAGAAAGGAGCACATTATTATTATTATTATTATTATTTATATAGCAGCATTGATTCCATGGTCTGTACATGAGAAGGAGCTGGAGGCAAGAGGAGGTGAAAAGAGCTTGGATGTGCGGTTTGAAGGAAGGGCAGAGTCAAGGGTTACTCCGAGGCAGCGGACTTCCGGTACGGGGGAAAGCGTGACGTCTTTAATTGCGACATGGTGTCTCTTCCCATTCATCTGCTGGATTGTCGTCCTGGTGACTCCACCATATTGATGGAGCAATGATGCATCAGGGTCGCATTGTTACTGCAGGAAAGGCATCTGCGGGATGAGCTAATAGACTGCTGGATGCCACCACTTATCACTAGTCCCTCTGCCACCCTTTTTCCCCACCAGTCCTGATCACTCCACCGATTTTCTTTTATACCGGTCCTGGTCCCGCCGCCTCTCTCTCCTGCCGGCCCTGATCCCTTTTCTGCTCTCTCCCCATCGGTCCTGACCCTTCCGCCACTCTCTCTCCCTAGTCCCGGCCCCTCCGCAGCTCTGTCTCCCGCCGTCCCTTTGTGAATTTTTCATCTGTTACTTGTGTCAATCACATTAGGACAAGCAGGCGTAATGCTCCTCTGCAAGTATATCTGTCTTTCCCCGATCTGTCCACCTGTCCCTGTTGTTGCTGTGGCCCTTCTAGCCATCGCTTCAGTGGCTCTTCCAGATACAGTGTGCCAAGAATGACCACCAATAATCCGGGAATTGTGCCATAAAATTCCATGTCAAGAGTACTTGTGAGATGTTAGACACGTGACCTTTGTTTCGGGGGCATCTCCTAGACCAGCAATGGAATTTGTTATCTCCCTGTTACAGGACTACAGAGTAGGGAAGCCATGGCGTCCACTAATGCTCAGGAGTGCATGTTATATAATAACTGGAGAAGTGATCGACAGGCTAAAAACGTGGGTGATGATGAAATGTTATATCGTAGGTTGTTGCTGTGATGTCGTAGGTTGTGGCGGTGTCATGCAACTTTGGCGGTTTGCAATCTTTTTGCTTACATGTCTCCTTATTTCTTCTACAGGTGTGCGGTAGACAACAGAGTGACCCGCGTGGCTTGGCTGAACCGCAGCACCATTTTATATACTGGCAATGACAAGTGGTCGATAGACCCCCGGGTAGTACTTGTAGCGAACACCAAGAGCCAATACAGCATTGAGATTCAGAGCGTGGGCATTTATGACGAGGGACCCTACACCTGCTCCGTACAGACAGACAATCACCCCAAAACCTCCCGTGTGCACCTCATTGTACAAGGTAAGTGTCACAGCCATCAGGTCACTATTGCAATGTTCTTCGGGCTCTGGAGGGAGGTCGGGGCCGGTTCAATGTTCTGCAGGCTCTGGAGGGTGGTCAGGGTCGGTTCAATGCTCTGCAGGCTCTGGAGGGTGGTCAGGGTCGGTTCAATGCTCTGCAGGCTCCTCATCACTGTTCTGCAGGCTCCTCATCACTGTTCTGCAGGCTCAAGAGGGTTGTCAGGGCTGGTGCAATGTTCTGCAGGCTCTGGGGGGTGGTCAAGACTGGTGCAATATTCTGTAGGCTCTGGTGGGTGGTCAGGGCCGATTCAATGTTCTGCAGGCTCTGGAGGGTGGTCAGGGCCGGTTCAATGCTCTGCAGGCTCTGGAGGGTCGTCAGGGCCGGATCACTGTTGTGCAGGCTCTGGGGGGTGGTCAAGACTGGTGCAATATTCTGTAGGCTCTGGGGGGTGGTCAGGGCCGATTCAATGCTCTGCAGGCTCTGGAGGGTCGTCAGGGCCGGATCACTGTTGTGCAGGCTCTGGGGGGTGGTCAAGACTGGTGCAATATTCTGTAGGCTCTGGGGGGTGGTCAGGGCCGATTCAATGTTCTGCAGGCTCTGGAGGGTGGTCAGGGCCGGTTCAATGCTCTGCAGGCTCTGGAGGGTCGTCAGGGCCGGATCACTGTTGTGCAGGCTCTGGGGGGTGGTCAAGACTGGTGCAATATTCTGTAGGCTCTGGGGGGTGGTCGGGGCCGGTTTAATGTTCTGCAGGCTGATGCAGAGACATGCAGTGACCACGCGAGGAGGGTGAGTATGAGGTGATAGCTGCCGCTCCCCCACTGGCTTTCTGGGATCGTGACTGGCGTATAAGCTGACAGATTGTACAGTGCATGACATCAATCTTCTCTGCTGTAGCCGCAGTAGCCATCCTGTGATTTACAGGCATTTCTAGCACACACAGTGCATCACTCCCATCATGCCTGAACACAATCTAATCTCCACATCTCCATCGTACCTAAAGGGAAAGCAGTTGACAATTTAAGAGAAGGGAACTCTCCCCCATGTTGCTGGATCAAATCCAACCGCTAGATAAGGAGCATGAGCACGCTATTCGCCCAGCGCTGTGTCCGCTTTTCGCCCAGCGCTGTGTCAACTTTTCGCCCAGCGCTGTCTGCTTTTCACCCAGCCCTGTCTGCTTTTCGCCCAGCGCTGTCTGCTTTTCGCCCAGCGCTGTCTGCTTTTCGCCCAGCGCTGTGTCCGCTTTTCGCCCAGCGCTGTGTCCGCTTTTCGCCCAATGGTGAGCCCGCTTTTCGCCCAGCACTGAGCCTGCTATTCAACCAGCTCTGACCCCGCTATTCGTCCAACGCTGAGCCCGCTATTCGCCCAGCGTGGAGCCTGACATTCGCCCAGCGCCGAGCCTGACATTCGCCCAGCGCTGTGCCTGCTATTCGCCGAGCCCGACATTCGCCCAGCGCTGTGCCTGCTATTTGCCCAGCTACATTTGTGCTCCACTGAGCTTTTCTCACACCTAACAAAGCTGCAGTGACCAGGATGGATGTAGAAGAGTGCAAATAACTAGTAATTATATAATTGTGCCATTAACAGTCGATGTCAAATACAGTGAGTTGAACGTTCTATCATAAATCCGCAATCTCTTGACATCACACATAGTGTCCCTCTGATCATCCGGGACTTTTACATAACAGGAATGTGCACTGCCGAGCAAGGGTTTGGTAGAGGTGGAATGATCTCATCCTTAACCACTATCGCACAGTGTTTTCTAGATGTATTAAAAATATAAAGCGGCGCTGGTGGTGTAGGGTATAGATATACCTGCAGCAGATTTAAACAATCACCACAGAATTGTAGAGAAAAAAACATAAAATACAAGAGAAAATCCCGCTGGTACAACCCAAGATACGTCTTTGAGCCAAAAAAACAATATTCAGAAGGAAGGCACAGAAACTGGTGTGTATAGGTGTAATGCCTGCCACATTATCCGTACTCAAATAATAAAACGTGTCACAGAACCAAATACACGCTTGTACCTTCTCTGTACATAAAACTAGAGTGGGCCACTAATATTAGTGAGTAGAGTGAACTGAATAAACTGAAGGTAAATACCTATGTGAATCCAAATGAGTCGCCCGTAGTTCTGTCCGGGAGTCTTCAGTGGCGCTGTATAATGAAGATGGAGTCTTCGGAATCTTTGGCGGTAAGTGTTCCGGAGAGCTGCCCCGGCCGGTGGCAGCTGCTCCGATTACTGAAGTCCAAGAGGGGACGGAGATGCACCGTCTCAGGACGGCAGCGCCGTGATGTGCGATCAGTGTGCACGGCGCGTCTAGGGCCTGTGTGACGTGGTGAATCAGGTGACCGTCCCACGTGACTAAGGAGTTCAGTACGGATCGCGGTAAGGACCAGAAAAAAACGACGCGTTTCGAAAACAACTGTTTTTTTTCCTCAGGGCTGGTCCTTCCCTTGTTTCCTGGTCCTATATAAAGGACCAGGAAACAAGGGAAGGACCAGCCCTGAATATAAAGGACCAGGAAACAAGGGAAGGACCAGCCCTGAGGAAGAAAACAGTTGTTTTCGAAACGTGTCGTTTTTTTCTGGTCCTTACCGCGATCCGTACTGAACTCCTTAGTCACGTGGGACGGTCACCTGATTCACCACGTCACACAGGCCCTAGACGCGCCGTGCACACTGATCGCACATCACGGCGCTGCCGTCCTGAGGCGGTGCATCTCCGTCCCCTCTTGGACTTCAGTACTCGGAGCAGCTGCCACCGGCCGGGGCAGCTCTCCGGAACACTTACCGCCAAAGATTCCGAAGACTCCATCTTCATTATACAGCGCCACTGAAGACTCCCGGACAGAACTACGGGCGACTCATTTGGATTCACATAGGTATTTACCTTCAGTTTATTCAGTTCACTCTACTCACTAATATTAGTGGCCCACTCTAGTTTTATGTACAGAGAAGGTACAAGCGTGTATTTGGTTCTGTGACACGTTTTATTATTTGAGTACGCATAATGTGGCAGGCATTACACCTACACACACCAGTTTCTGTGCCTTCCTTCTGAATATTGTTTTTTTGGCTCAAAGACATATCTTGGGTTGTACCAGCGCGATTTTCTCTTGTATTTTATGTTTTCTAGATGTGCAAAAAGTTCAGTACCTCATGTGGCTGCCTCTCTCTGGTTGAAAAGCTTGTCATATGGCTGTCTCTCTGGTTGTGTAGCTGGTTGTGTGGCTGCCTCTCTCTGGATAAGGAGCTGGTTGTGTGACTGCCTCACTCTGGTTGAGGAGCTGGTTGTGTGGCTGCCTCTCTCTGGTTGAGGAGCTGGTTGTGTTTCCTCTCTCTGGTTGAGGAGCTGGTCATGTGGCTGCCTCTCTCTGGTTCAGGAGCTGGTCATGTGGCTGCGCCTCTGACTGAAGAACTGGTCATGTGGCTGCCTCTCTCTGGATAAGGAGCTGGTCATGTGGCTGCCTCACTCTGGTTGTGTGGCTGCCTCTCTCTGGTTCAGGAGCTGGTCATGTGGCTGCCTCTCTCTGGTTCAGGAGCTGGTCATGTGGCTGCCTCTCTCTGGTTCAGGAGCTGGTCATGTGGCTGCCTCTCTCTGGTTCAGGAGCTGGTCATGTGGCTGCCTCTCTCTGGTTCAGGAGCTGGTCATGTGGCTGCCTCTCTCTGGTTCAGGAGCTGGTCATGTGGCTGCCTCTCTCTGGTTCAGGAGCTGGTCATGTGGCTGCCTCTCTCTGGTTCAGGAGCTGGTCATGTGGCTGCCTCTCTCTGGTTCAGGAGCTGGTCATGTGGCTGCCTCTCTCTGGTTCAGGAGCTGGTCATGTGGCTGCCTCTCTCTGGTTCAAGAGCTGGTCATGTGGCTGCCTCACTCTGGATAAGGAGCTGGTTGTGTGGCTGCCTCACTCTGGATAAGGAGCTGGTTGTGTGGCTGCCTCTCTGGTTGAGGAGCTGGTTGTGTTGTTTCCTCTCTCTGGTTGTGGTGCTGGTTGTGTGGCTGCCTCTCTCTGGTTCAGGAGCTGGTCATGTGGCTGCCTCTCTCTGGTTCAGGGGCTGGTCATGTGGCTGCCTCTCTGACTGAAGAGCTGGTCATGTGGCTGTCTCTCTCTAGTTGAGGAGCTGGTTGTATGGCTGCCTCTCTCTGGTTGACGAGCTGGTCATGTGGCTGCCTCTCTCTGGTTCAGGAGCTGGTCGTGTGGCTACCTCTCTCTGGTTCAGGAGCTGGTCGTGTGGCTACCTGCCTTTGGTTGTGGTGGTTGGTCATATGGCTGTCTCTCTGGTTGAGTAACTGGTTGTATGGCTGCCTCTCCCTGGTTAAGTAGCTGGTTGTGTGCCTGCCTCTCTGGTTGAGGTGCTTGGTCGTGTGGCTGCCTCCCATTTAGGTGCTGGTCATGTGGCTGCCTCTCTGGTTGATTAACTGGTTGTATGGCTGCCTATCTCTGGTTGAGGAGCTAGTTGCGTGGCTGCCTCTCTGTTTGAGGAGTTGGTTGTATGGCTGTCTCTCTCGTTGAGGAGCTGGTTGTATGGCTGCCTCTCTTGTTGTGGGGCTGGTTGCGTGGCTGCCTCTCTCTTGATAAGGAGCTGGATGTGTGGCTGCCTCTCTCTGGTTGAGTAGCTGGTCGTGTGGCTGCCTCTCTCTGGTTGAGGAGCTGGTCCCGTGGCTGCCTCTCTTTGGTTAAGGAGCTGGTTTTGTGGCTGCCTCTCTCTGGTTGAGGAGCTGGTTGTGTGGCTGCCTCTCTGGTTGAGGAGCTGGTGGTGTGGCTGCCTCTCTGGTTGTGTAGCTGGTCACGTGGCTGGTTCTTTCTGGTTGAGGTACTGGTTGTGTGTCTGCCTATCTTGTTGAGATATCTGGTTGTGTGTCTGCCTCTCTTGTTGAGATATTTGGTTGTGTTGCTGCCTCTCTTGTTGAGGTGATTGTCAGAAAAATATGCATTGTTTTCCATTGTTCTGGGGACACAACCAGAGCTGGCCTACTACTCCTCCCACCATTGGTTTCTGTTGGACCAAATCCTAAACACAGCCCCCCTCTCACTCTTTTTGTGAATTTCCACCCTACCCCCCTTCAAGCAAATGGTCAGTTGGAATGCAAAGTTTTATTGCCTGCCAGGATTAGCAGAGCTGAATATGTTTTTTTTCCCTCCAAAAATCTTTGATTTCTAGGCATAACACTCAAATTCAATAATACACATTAATCCCAGGAATATGAAAATTAGATTTCCAGGATCTGGGCCCTTGGAGTTACGCATAGCAGCAGTTTGTGGCATTTAGGGCTATCAGAAATCTGGGAAATGAATTTCTGCCCACCAGCAAATCACAGACATTCCGTGTGTGGACTCTAAAAAACGGTAAAATCGCAGGGGAAAAATGCCAATATTGTTTGCCTGTGAGCTTCCAGGCCAAAGATATGAAGACAAGAAGTAATCGATAACTTTCAAAGATGTGTACCTCCCAGAAAACATTCCATATGTGAGGTCAGCAAGGTGGGAGTTCTTAGTTTTATGGCCGAAGCATAAAACAGGATCGTCCATCTTTGGCATGCATTCAGAGCCAGGAGAGACAGCGGAACACCATGCTGTGGTACTGGATCATTTCTCTGGGATCTCTAATCCCCTTTATGGACACATCATACCTGTGAATGAGATTTAGTAAGTTTTGTATTTTCATCCCTTTTTATTTTATGGCTGTTTGTACATATTTGTATTTTGTCTCTTTTGTAATATCATTGTATCTTTTGTTAACACTGCCGATTTTTCCAGAGTAAAATTAAAAATGTGCTAGCTTCGTTCTTCTTGTTCTATGAGCGATTCGCCACATACTCCTCACAAATTCACGTTACTGAACGGGTGTCCGATCCACCTAGTAGAGGTCGGTGGTGGCAGCATAGTTAACTGTATGGCCGTGGTGACATGTCAGCTGCTCTGACACGTAGCCTCCCGTGGTTGTTGCCCTTGGTTTTGGTGACTCTGATATTAGTCTGTCACTTGCGGGGGCTGTGTTGTTGTTGCTTTACTTTTGTCATATTCTTGGATTTTCTAGATGTCTTTGAAAACATGAAGAGTAACGCGGTTTCCTGTGTAAATGAGCAGAGCGTAGATTTGGCTGCGGCTCTTCATCAGTGTCAGTCCCGTAGCCTTTATAATGACTCCAGCTGTTTCTGTTTCATCTTCTGCTTCTCCTGTCTATAAAGCCTCGGAGCAGATGGTCTGCTATTGATTATCTCCGCTGCACTGTTCGCCAGTGACGACACCACTGGATGACACACCTGATGGTGGTGGTATCATTTGAAGGTGACCTAGTCTCATGTTTTCAGTCTCGTTGGTGGGTTCCTAATAGTAATGGGATAGATGCTCTGTCCTAGATGGATTCATCTCTGGAGTTGAGTTAGATCTTGGACGCATCAAGAGCGCAGTGATATCTGCGATACAGACGAATGCCATAGCTGCAGGTACCAGAGATAACATTGCAGATCCCATGTATTATACAACCCCTGGCAAAAATTATGGAATCACCGGCCTTGGAGGATGTTCATTCAGTTGTTTAAAGGGGGATTTTGTCACCCCAAATATTGTATATGAGATAAGCCCACCGGCATCAGGGGCTTATCTCCAGCATTCTGTAATGCATTTTGTAATGCTGTAGATAAGTCCCCGATGTAACCTGAAAGATGAGAAAGAGGTTAGATTATACTCACCCAGGAGCGGTCCGGTCTGATGGGTGTTGCGGTCCAACGCCTCATATCTTCATAGGATGACGTCCACTTCTGTGGCTCCGGCGCAGGCGTACTTTATCCTCCCTGTTGAGGCCATAACAAAATACTGCAGTGCGCATGCGCTGGGCCTCTGACCTTTCCCGGCGCCTGCGCACTGCAGTACTTTGCTCTGCCCTCAACAGGGAGGACAAAGTGCGGCGGAGCCGCGGCAGGAAGACAAGAAGAAGTCATCCTATGAAAATAGGAGGCCCCGGACCGCAGCGGGGACCACCCCTGGATGAGTATAATCTAACCTGTTTTCTTACCTTTCAGGATACATCGGGGTCTTATCTACAGCCTTGAACGAAATTGTAAAAATGAAGATAGAATGGCACCAAGTGTTTCCTCCACAACTATGATGTAACGTGGAGTTCGCCTAAATGAACTTTAAACAGCGCTGGAAAAATAGAGACTCAATTCAGAACCACTGCGGCGCGCAGTAATCAATAGCAGGCGGGTGGTGCTCAACAAAAAAGCAATGAAGATCCAGAGAATAAAGGTGAAATGAAGTGGCACTCACCCGATCTTGCTGAATGAAAAGTGTCCTTTATTCAGAGTGCATACTCAGACATCTAAAGGAGAGGCGGCTTGGTAGAAGGAAGGGTGCGAGGGGAGGCAAGAGGACGACGGCCTGGACCGTCCTGGACCCGTTGAAGCGCGCAGGCGCGAAACGGCCGTCGTCCTCTTGCCTCCCCTCGCACCCTTCCTTCTACCAAGCCGCCTCTCCTTTAGATGTCTGTGAGTATGCACTCTGAATAAAGGACACTTTTCATTCAGCAAGATCGGGTGAGTGCCACTTCATTTCACCTTTATTCTCTGGGTCTTATCTACAGCATTACAGAATGCATTATAGAGTGCTGGAGATAAGCCCCTGATGCCAGTGGCCTTATCCTCCTATACGATTTTTGGGGTGACAGGTTCCCTTTAATTTTGTAGAAAAAAAAGCTGATAACAGCGTAACGGGGTCTACTGTGCTGTAGTACCTCTTTCAGCACCCCCCGTGTTTCAGGAGGTCCACTCTGCTTTTGCTGGATTCTAAATGAAGGACGCTGGCTGGAATTCCTTGATTACGTGAGAGCATATAAAAGCTGACTGCTACTCAATGTATTTCCAGTCTAAAAGAACACACTTTATTCACAGGACACAGAATATATAACACAGATACACAGGGCAGGCCAATAGAAAAAGCATGCCAGACATACATTACAATAGCCGCAGGTGGCCGGAGCCCGCTGATATTTACTGTGGGAATTACAAAGGTGGGGGAGGTCAGAAGGATAATATCTTGTCCCCTCTGACCAGGGGCGCAGCCTGTGGACTGATGCATTTCACATGGAACCTATTATACATAATATATACTGCATAACATATTCTTGGTGCTGGGGGTTCTGTAACAACCGACATGGCACAAAACTAAAGTCATTTCAAATGTCAACTTTCTGGCTTTAAGAAACACTAAAAGAAATAAAGAACAAAAAATGTGGTAGTCAGTAATTGTTAATTTTTTTAACAAAGCATAGGGGAAAAATTATGGAATCACTCAATTCTGAGGAAAAAAATATTGAATCATGAAAAACAAACAAAAAACCCTCCAACACTAGTATTTTGTTGCACCACCTCTGGCTTTTCTAACAGCTTGCAGTCTCTGAGGCCTGGACTTAATGAGGGTCACACGAGAATCTTCATCAATCTGCCTCCTACTTTCTCTGATTGCTGTTGCTGATCAGCTTTGCAGGTTGGATTCTTGTCATGGACCATTTTCTGCAACTTCCACCAAACATTTTCAATTGGATTGAGATCCGGACTATTTGCAGCCATGACATTGACCTGATTTGTCTTTTTTTCAAGGAATGTTTGCACAGTTTTTGCTCTATGGCAGGATGCATTATCATCTTGAAAAATGATTTCATCATCCCCAAACATCCTTTCAATTGATGGGATAAGAAAAGTGTCCAAAATATCGAAATAAACTTGTGCATTTATTGAAGATGTAATGACAGCCATCTCCCCAGTGCCTTTACCTGACATGCAGCCCCATATCATCAATGACTGTGGACATTTGCATGTTCTCTTCAGGCAGTCATCTTTATGAAACTCATTGGAACGGCACCAATGTTCCAGCATCATCACCTTGCCCAATGCAGACTCGTGATTCATCACTGAATATGACTTTCATCCAGTCATCCACAGTCCATGATTGCTTTTCCTTAGCCCATTGTAACCTTGTTTTTTTCTGTTTAGGTGTTAATGATGGCTTTCATTTAGCTTTTCTGTATGTAAATCCCATTTCCTTTAGGTGGTTTCTTACAATTCGGTCTCAGACGTTGACTCCAGTTTCCTCCCATTCATTCCTCATTTGTTTTGTTGTGCATTTCCTGTTTTGGAGACATATTGCTTTAAGTTTCCGGTCTTGACGCTTTGATGTCTTTCTTGGTCTACCAGTATGTTTGCCTTTAACAACCTCCCCATGTTGTTTGTATTTGGTCCAGATTTTAGACACGGCTGACTGTGAACAACCAACATCTTTTACAACATTGTGTGATGATTTACCCTTTTTTAAGAGTTTGATAATCTTCTTTGTTTCCATTGACATCTCTCCTGTTGGAGCCATGATTCATGTCAGTCCACTTGGTGCAGCAGCTCTCCAAGGTGCGTCACTCCTGTTTAGATGCAGACTAACGAGCAGATGTAATTTGATGCAGTTGTTATTTTTGGGTATGAAAATTTACAAGGTGATTCCATAAATTTTTTTCCTCAGTATTGAGTGATTCCATAATTTTTCCCCTATGCTTGGTTACAAAAAGTAACCATTACTGACTCCCACATTTTTTGTTCTTGATTTCTTTTAGTGCTTCTTAAAGCCAGAAAGTTGCCATTTGAAATGACTTTAGTTTTGTGCCAGGTCTGTGATCGGCTTTTTTTCTACAAAATTAAACAACTGAATGAACATCCTCCAAGGCCGGTGATTCCATCATTTTGGCCAGGGGCTGTAGCTCCCCGAGGTTCCTATTTACGTCACTCTTGCCTAAAGTTGAGCCTTTAGGGCAGATTTTGCCGGTGGAGTGAGCTGCTGTTTAGCCAAGCGCCATCCACACATTACCAGATGGGAAAAGACTGAAGAGCGCTCACACAGGATAGAAAGTGCAGGAATTGCTGCAAATCCGAGCTTTCCACATTAAATGGCTATGTAAGTGACTTTTACAAATAATTAGGAGTCTGAGGTTTTCAGGAAAGAGATTAGATATGTAGCAGCCTTCCCCAAGGCCTCACAGTGAAGACCGACTGTACGCGAGAGAGGCGTCGGCTCTATTATCAAGAGGTCCAGACATCACAGGGTCTCCAGAACCACCAGTGGCTGCACTGTGGACTAGAACCAGGGAGACAGCCCCCTCTAGTAAGATGATTACAGATCAGCTCCTCTTTGGACAAATCGTATGGTCTGTAGAGATCTGGTGTCAGATCGCAATAGCAAGTCCTTAATGCCAAGTGCCACTGAACATCATGGGAGTGTTCGTCTTGTGATGCTCGATTTCCCCCTCCGTGCCGCTGTCTGGAGTCATAATCGCCAGAAGATTAAAAATGAATCCTTTACTAGTGGCAATGAGTATCCTCATATCGGCTAGAGATGCTGAGCAATGGCATTACACAGGACTGCACTCTCCACCGTGTACTCCAGTGTTGCACGTTTAATCCTCACTGTATACGCAGTGCCGAATTCTGACACCTCAGCATTTACTTAGTCCTGTACGCTCTCACCCTTCACTGTGTAGTTGCTGTCCCTCGTGCTCTAGTTCTTCACTGTGCAGTCGTAGTCCCTCATGCTCTCACCCTTCACTGTGTAGTTAGTCCCTCATGCTCTCACTTTTCACTGTGTAGTTGCAGTCCCTCGTGCTCTAGTTCTTCACTGTGCAGTCGCAGTCCCTCATGCTCTCACCCTTCACTGTGTAGTTGCAGTCCCTCGTGCGCTCACTTTTCACTGTGTAGTTGCAGTCCCTCGTGCTCTCACTTTTCACTGTGTAGTTGCAGTCCCTCGTGCTCTCACCCTTCACTGTGTAGTTGCAGTCCCTCGTGCTCTAGTTCTTCACTGTGTAGTTGCAGTCCCTTGTGCTCTCACTTTTCACTGTGTAGTTTCAGTCCCTCGTGCTCTCACTTTTCACTGTGTAGTTTCAGTCCCTCGTGCTCTCACTTTTCACTGTGTAGTTTCAGTCCCTCGTGCTCTGTTTTCACTGTGTAGTTGCAGTCCCTTGTGCTCTCACTTTTCACTGTGTAGTTGCAGTCCCTCGTGCTCTCACTTTTCACTGTGTAGTTTCAGTCCCTCGTGCTCTCACTTTTCACTGTGTAGTTTCAGTCCCTCGTGCTCTCAGTTTTCACTGTGTAGTTTCAGTCCCTCGTGCTCTCACTTTTCACTGTGCAGTCGCAGACCCGCATGCTCTCCCGTTCTTCACTGTGTGAATCCAAACAACCATGAGGATAGGGGAAAAAAAGGGAACAACACTACACACAAGCTAAGTGCAGTAGAAACTAGGTGTAAATTGCACACTTATATAATTGCAGTCATCTAGTCAAAGGCGAAAATTAAGCATTCAAAGGGGATCCAACAGGAATCCAAGGGCAACGGTCTGCCGCTCGGCCGACTGGGCACACGGAAAAGGCCCTCAGATATCCATGGTAAAATAGTAGATAGCAAGGAAAATCCCAGTATATAGCTGGCGCTCCCGTATAGAGATTCTCATATGTTATATATAAATATCTGCTTTATTGAGGTAATAAAAAATTATGGGATAACGTGTTTCGACTTCTACACCCTGGAGTCTTCTTCAGGTCATTAAAAAATAAATAAGTTCTTCACTGTGTAGTCGTAGTGCCGCACGCTCTCCCCTTCTTCACTGTGTAGTCTCAGTGCCGTACGCTCTCCCCTTCTTCACTGTGTAGTCGCAGTGCCGCACGCTCTCCCCTTCTTCACTGTGTAGTCGCAGTCTTGCATGCTCTCCCATTCTTTACTGTGTAGTCGCAGTCTTGCATGCTCTCTCATTTTTCACTGTGTAGTCGGTCTTGCATACTATCCCATTCTTCACTTTATAGTTGTAGTGCCGCACACTCTCCCGTTCTTCACTTTATAGTCGCAGTCTTGCATACTGTCCTGTTATTCACTGTGTAGTCGCAGTCCCACATGCTCTCCTGTTATTCACTGAGTAGTCGCAGTCCCACATGCTCTCCTGTTATTCACTGTGTAGTCGCAGTCCCGCACGCTCTCCCGTTCTTCACTTTGTAGTCGCAGTCCCACACGCTCTCCTGTTATTCACTGTGTAGTCGCAGTCCCGCACGCTCTCCCGTTCTTCACTTTGTAGTCGCAGTCCCACACGCTCTCCTGTTTTGCAGTCCCGCATGCTCTCCCATTCTTCACTTTATAGTCGCAGTCCCACATGCTCTCCTGTTATTCACTGTGTAGTCGCAGTTGTCAGGAATCCCTGACCGCTGCCACCAATTTGTCACGATTCACACCGTGACAGTCACCCCTACGTCACGGATCAGGGTGACTTTAGGCCAACAGACGGCTATCACATGTGCAGGGGGGCTTATCTTAGTTATCCCTCCACTCCACAATGTGATGGAAAAACACACAAGGCTATTGACCTCTTAGTTTACAGCAGGGGCTTATATTAGGTATCCCACTGCTCTTCAATATACCACAAACTGCAGGGATTTATGTATATCCCGCTTACAGTTCCACTTAAAACTTGCAGCTCTCTGGCTCTCCCCTTACTCTCAGGTCAGATTAGGTACTGCACCTGGGGTAATTAGTCGCCAGAAAGGCTGCCTGCTATGTACTGGCTATTGGGCACGCTGCAGCGAGGCGATATAACTACTCCCATACAGGCAGGAACAATAACTAACAACGCCACCGTCGCTACAACGACTCCCAAAGGCACAGGACAAGGTATGCTACCACCAGCTTCGATTTAAACGGGTCCGAAGTTAACCCAAAAACAGTAGCGTAATTCCCTTCAGGAGACTTAGGGTACGTTTAGAGCATGGAGAAAGAACTAGTATTATATAATATACTCCACAAAATTTAGGCAGTGCTTTATCAAAATATTTTACAAAGATGTTACAAATGAGACAATTGCAAATATGTACAGGGTAATTATAAAAAAACAAAAAAACAAGGATTACACGAGAATAACACTTACATGTGTTCAAAGCATTGCAGGCAACCAGGCTAGTGGAGCTTCCATACGTCCCAGCTCATTGGACATGCTCAGGACTCTCCAGGAAAAAGACAAGAAGACCCTGCTGGGAGCCTGCCAGGAACTTAAAAACCTGCAGCCTGTGACATCACAGAAAGGCTGGCTTACCCAGACCCTCTTCTCTCTAAATTCTGAGTACTTCAACCTTAAATTTATCTACTTTCTATAACTTCGCTACAAAATATGTCATAGTCCTAACAAACCCAGCATATATCTCGGATTAACGTGGGCATTCTAATGAGATCAAATGTCCTTTCTGGGATACATATTTACAGAGAAATCCCTACTTATTTACCAGATGGAGTTAGAAGCCCGTGTTTAGAGTGATGGGTAGATCGACCGAGGGAGATTAAGAATATATATTTTCGTGTTCTTAACTTAAATGGTTTGCGTAATATCTTACAAAAACAGAACAAAGAACTTCCATGGATTCTAGAGATTTCTAATCCAGTTCTCGCTGGTCACTTTCCACTGCAGGGATGCCGGTCGTAAATACCTTTGCTCTCAGAGCTACAGGCAATAAACTCTTCCCCCAAGGAAAGCTCTTGGCTGAGTGAAAGGGAAGGGGGGCTTTTTAGCCCACAGCCTGCTAGCAAGAGAAACTACTTATGATATTTCACACAATATCGTGACACCTCCCCCTTTTGGTGTGTGAAAGGGAGGTAGAACCCCACGGTATGCCTCCATGCGCACCTCAGTGGGTTCACCCTGGCGGGACAGTCCATCTGCATTCCCATGCTCTTTGCCCGTTTTGTGTTCAATGGTGAAGTCAAACTGCTGAAGGGCAAGGCTCCAACGTAGCAACCTGCCGTTGGTTCCACACATGGCGTTTAGCCAGCGCAGAGGGTTGTGGTCGGTCACCACAGTGAAAGTGTGACCGTACAAGTAGGGCTGCAAGCGCTGCAGGGCCCAGACTATGGCAAGGCACTCCTTCTTGATGGTGGAGTAGGCCACTTCCCTCGGCAAAAGTTTCCGGCTCAGGTATAACACGGGGTGCTCTTGGTCCTCCGCGTCAACCTGGCTGAGCACTGCACCAAGGCCAAACTCGCTAGTGTCGGTCTGCACCAAGAACGGTCGACTGCTGTCGACTGCTTTCAACACAGGGGCGTTGCACAGTGCGGTTTTCAACGCCTGGAAGGCTCCCTCACAGCCATCTGTCCAGTTGACAATGTGGGGTAGCTTCTTCCTGGTGAGGTCCGTCAAAGGTTTTGCCAGGCTACTATAGTGCTGTGCGAAGCGCCTATAGTACCCTGCAGTGCCCAAGAATGACATCACCTGTTTGTTGGTCACGGGAGTGGGCCAGTTCACGATCACTCCCACTTTGTCAGGCTCTGGCTTTAGGGTGCCTCTGCCTACCCGGTGGCCAGATAGTGGACCTTCTTCATGCCCATCTGGCACTTTCCCGGCTTGATAGTCAGTCCAGCTCGGTGAATTCGCCTGAGCACCTCCTCGAGATGCTGCAGGTGTTCCTCCCAGGAGGAACTCAAGATGGCAATGTCATCCAAGTACGCCACGGCTGTTATGATGCGGTGGTTTAGGAGCAACATGGAACGAGCTCTGAAGGAAGTATTATCTGTACTGACCGCAGTCCCTAAGCTCAACACAACACTAGAAGTAGCCATGGGATGCTCCTAACTCTCCCTAGGCACCTCGTCACAACCTAAGAGCTAACTACCCCTAAAGAGAGATGCAGGAAAACTATCTTGCCTCAGAGAAAATCCCCAAAGGATAGATTAGCCCCCCACAAATAATGACTGTGAGTGGAGAGGGAAAAGACATACACAGAATGAAACCAGGATGAGCACAGGAGGCCAGTCTAGCTAAATAGATAGGACAGGATGGAATACTGTGCGGTCAGTATAAAACACTACAAAAATCCACGCAGAGCTTACAAAAATCTCCACACCTGACTAAAGGTGTGGAGGGTAAATCTGCTTCCCAGAGCTTCCAGCAAGACAGAATTAATTCATACTGATAAGCTGGACAAACATAGAAAGCACAGAACGAATAAGTCCACAATCTGTGGACAGAAAAGAGCAAGCAAGAACTTAGCTTTGCTGAGCTGGTCAGGATAACAGGGAAATCCAAAGAGATGTGAATCCAACGAGAAACCATTTACAAGTGGCACTGGCTGAAGGATAGAGCCAGGCATAAATAGCCGAGCAGAAAAGACGATCAGTGGAAGCAGCTGCTGACCGCTAAATCCAAGGAGCAGCCATACCACTTGAAACCACAAAAGGGAGCCCAAGAGCAGAACTCACAAAAGTGCCACTTACAACCACCGGAGGGAGCCCAAGAGTGGAATTCACAACACACGGCGTACTTCTCCAGTCCCTGAAGCAGGAGGTTGGAAAGTGGCAGGGGCATTCTTCATGCCGAAGGGCATGACCGTGGACTCGTACAGTCCAAAGGGTGTGATAAAGGCGGACTTCTCCTGCACCTCGGGGCTCAGGGGAATCTGCCAGTATCCTCTACTCAGATCCATTATTGTTACGTAATCTGCGCCAGCTAACTTATCCAGCAGCTCCTCGATGCGCGGCATTGAGTGCGCGTCAGAGGCTGTGATGGCGTTAAGCCCCCTGTAGTCCATGCAGAACCGGGTGGTCCGGTCTTTCTTTGGCACGAGAACTACAGGTGAGGCCCACGCGCTCTATGACCGTCGAATCACCCCCAGCTGTAACATCTCATCGATCTCTTGGTGCATAATCTGCTGCACCTGGTCAGAGATTCGATAGGGTGTTCACCGTAGTGGGGCGTGATTCCCGGTGTCCACCTCGTGGACTGCTAACTCAGTCCTCCCAGGTCGGTTGGAGAACACGACCCGGAAGGGTTCCAGTGTGGTTTGCAACTGCAACCGCTGGGGTTCAGTTAACGAGGCGCTTACCTCCACGTCCTCGATGGACCCATTGGCCTTGGCTTGGGCCAGCGTGTCCAGGAGGGTGTCTTCCTCCCCGTCTTCGGGTAAGCTGCAGACCGGTAGGACGAAAGGTTCACGTTCGTGATGAGCCTTCATCATGTTGACGTGAAAGGCCTTTCGCCTACCCCGAGCGTGACCACGTAGGTGACCGGGTTGAGCTGTTGGTGGACGACGTACGGGCCCTCCCAGGCTGCCTGAAGCTTATCCTTTGGTACGGGGACCAGCACCCACACCTTTTGACCCACGTGGTAGGTCCGCTCTCGGGCGTTCTGGTCGTACCAGTGCTTCTGGTCAGCCTGAGCCTGCGTCATGTTGTCATGCACCAACTGCGTCAAGGTCTGCATCTTGTCACTGAAGCGCATGACATACTCCACTATGGACACTTCAAAAGGGTTCAGCTCCTCTTCCCAGGATTATCTTACCAACCCAAGGGGTCCCCGGACTCGCCTGACGTACAGGAGCTCGAAGTGGGAGAACCCCGTCGAGGCCTGCGGAACCCCTCGGTAAGCGAATAGCAGGTGTGGGAGGTACCGCTCCCAGTCGCGCCCTTGAGTCTCAACCAGCATGCGTAGCATCTGTTTGAGGGTACCATTGAAGCGTTCACACAAGCCATTGGTCTGTGGGTGATACGCACTCGATACCAGGTGCTTCACCTGCATTCTCTTACAGAGAGCCTCCATTAGGCGAGACATAAATTGGGTCCCTTGATCAGTAAGCATTTCCCTGGGAAATCCTACACGTGAAAAGATGGCCAACAGGGCATCCGCCACCTTATCTGCCCTAGTTGACGACGGAGCTACTGCCTCTGGGTACCGGGTAGCATAGTCTACCACAGTAAGGATATATCGCTTTCCAGAGCTGCTGGGGACGGCCAGCGGCAAGTTGTCTCAAACTCTCTAGGCTCGCATCTGTGTGCAGAGTAGCCTGAAACTCCTGGCTAGGGGAAGCCAGAAGCGACGTCAGGGTCCCTTCCCCAAATCAGTCCCCAACAAAACATCAGTGGGCAAATTATCAGACAGCCCCACTTCCTTCACCCCGCTCCCGGCACCCCAATCAAGATAAACCCGGGCCATTGGTAAGGGACAGCTGATGCCCCCAATCCCAGTGACAGTTGGGGTTTTCCCCGGAATGATTTCTTCAGGGGCCGCCAGTTCAGGTCGGATGAGGGTTCGTTCAGCCCCAGTGTCCTTGAGGCCTGTAGCAACATGGCCTCCCACCGTGACGTGCTGTACGTTGTCACACACCCTCCCAACCACACCACCCACCAAAAGAACTGCCGCATTAGGCCCTGGGGCCTTGGATGAGGGGTTCTTCTGCTTGTCTGGACAGTTGGGACTGATATGACCAGACCGATTGCAGAAGTAACACTTGCGGGGTTCGGTGGTAGGTCTGATGTTGTTGGCCACAGGGCCAGGACCTCTGGTGTTGGCTGGCAGGGGTACTGGCGTTGGATGCAGGCTCAGGATCAGGATCAGCTGCTTGGAAAGAATCGCCAAACCAGGGATTCAAGCTTGAGGAGGCTAATTTGCATATTCCAGGTGCCTTCTGGGAAAAGCGAAATCTCCCTAAGCTAGAAGATCGTTGGGTACAGCCGGGACCAGCTGCTTGGAAAGCATCGCCAAACCAGGGATTCAAGCTTGAGGAGGCTAATTTGCATATTCCAGGTGCCTTCTGGGAAAAGCGAAGTCTCCCTAAGCTAGAAGATCGTTGGGTACAGCCGGGACCAGCTGCTTGGAAAGCATCGCCAAACCGCGCGCCTTACGGCGCGCAAATTTTTGCCTGTAGGATATTATTGCAAGAGAGCTTGGCTGAGTAGATTACACAAGAAGGAAAACACACAGCAAGTCAGCAGGATCTAGGAGCAACATGGCAGATGTGACGACCTACATGGTGAGCTGCAGCATGTGCTACATGTTCACAGACCGACCAGAAGAAGAATCAAATTTCACCTGTCAGAAGTGTAGACTAGTGGCCCTTTTAGAAGAAAAGGGGCGGGGTCTGGAAGAAAGAATAACAACTTTGAAACTCATCAAAGAGAATGAAGACTTTCTAGACAGAACAGAAGCATCTCTACTGGTCACAGAAGGTGAAAAAAGTGTCAGAGAACCTCCAAAAGCAGATGAGTGGAAGCATGTGACCAAAAGAAGCAAGAAGACCATGGAGAAATCACCAACCACACAACTGAAGAACCGATATCAAATCTTTGTAGAGGATGAAGATGGCACACCTAAGGATGAAGCAATACCAGCAAGCAAAAAAGAAAAGGGCACACAGCAACAAGTGACAGCAAAAAGTACAGCCAAGAAGCAACGAAGAGTGGTGGTGGTGGAAGACTCACTACTGAGGCACAGAAGCAGCCATCTGCAGACCGGACATAACTGCAAGAGAAGTATGCTGCCTTCCAGGTGCGATGATCAAGGATGTGACCGATAGGATACCAAAGCTCTTCAGCTCCAAGGACGTCCACCCATTTCTTCTGATACATGTTGGCACCAATGACACGGCAAGGAAAGACCTACCGACAATCTGCAAAGACTTTGAAGAGTTGGGGAAGAAAGTAAAGGAACTGGATGCACAGGTAGTTTTTTCTTCTATCCTTCCAGTAGACGGGCATGGCACCAGGAGATGGAACAGGATCCTTGATGTAAACAACTGGCTAAGACGATGGTGCAGACAACAAGGATTCGGATTCCTGGACCACGGTGTGAATTACTGGTACGATGGACTCCTCGCCAGAGATGGACTACACCTCAACAAACCTGGGAAACACACATTCGCCAGAAGACTCGCTACACTCATCAGGAGGGCGTTAAACTAGAAGAAGAGGGGCGGGAAGAAAAACATTAGACTTGAACAAAGAAGACCCAGGAAAACATACTCAGATGGGAGGTAAGAACATTTCTAAAGCAATCCACAGCGAGGAGATTGGAACAAAACAAAATCCTCTAAACTGCATGCTCGCAAACGCCAGAAGCCTGACAAACAAGATGGAAGAACTAGAAGCAGAAATATCTACAGGTAACTTTGACATAGTGGGAATAACCGAGACATGGTTAGATGAAAGCTATGACTGGGCAGTTAACTTACAGGGTTACAGTCTGTTTAGAAAGGATCGTAAAAATCGGAGAGGAGGAGGGGTTTGTCTCTATGTAAAGTCTTGTCTAAAGTCCACTTTAAGGGAGGATATTAGCGAAGGAAATGAGGATGTCGAGTCCATATGGGTCGAAATTCATGGAGGGAAAAATGGTAACAAAATTCTCATTGGGGTCTGTTACAAACCTCCAAATATAACAGAAACCATGGAAAGTCTACTTCTAAAGCAGATAGATGAAGCTGCAACCCATAATGAGGTCCTGGTTATGGGGGACTTTAACTACCCGGATATTAACTGGGAAAGTGAAACCTGTGAAACCCATAAAGGCAACAGGTTTCTGCTAATAACCAAGAAAAATTCTTTCACAATTGGTGCAGAATCCAAACAGAGGAGCAGCACTTTTAGACCTAATACTATCTAATAGACCTGACAGAATAACAAATCTGCAGGTGGTCGGGCATCTAGGAAATAGCGACCACAATATTGTACAGTTTCACCTGTCTTTCACTAGGGGGACTTGTCAGGGAGTCACAAAAACACTGAACTTTAGAAAGGCAAAGTTTGACCAGCTTAGAGATGCCCTTAATCTGGTAGACTGGGACAATATCCTCAGAACTAATAATACAGATAATAAATGGGAAATGTTTAAGAACATCCTAAATAGGCAGTGTAAGCGGTTTATACCTTGTGGGAATAAAAGGACTAGAAATAGGAAAAACCCAATGTGGCTAAACAAAGAAGTAAGACAGGCAATTAACAGTAAAAAGAAAGCATTTGCACTACTAAAGCAGGATGGCACCATTGAAGCTCTAAAAAACTATAGGGAGAAAAATACTTTATCTAAAAAACTAATTAAAGCTGCCAAAAAGGAAACAGAGAAGCACATTGCTAAGGAGAGTAAAACTAATCCCAAACTGTTCTTCAACTATATCAATAGTAAAAGAATAAAAACTGAAAATGTAGGCCCCTTAAAAAATAGTGAGGAAAGAATGGTTGTAGATGACGAGGAAAAAGCTAACATATTAAACACCTTCTTCTCCACGGTATTCACGGTGGAAAATGAAATGCTAGGTGAAATCCCAAGAAACAATGAAAACTCTATATTAAGGGTCACCAATCTAACCCAAGAAGAGGTGCGAAACCGGCTAAATAAGATTAAAATAGATAAATCTCCGGGTCCGGATGGCATACACCCACGAGTACTAAGGGAACTAAGTAATGTAATAGATAAAC
This sequence comes from Ranitomeya imitator, assembly GCF_032444005.1. Taxonomy (NCBI): domain Eukaryota; kingdom Metazoa; phylum Chordata; class Amphibia; order Anura; family Dendrobatidae; genus Ranitomeya; species Ranitomeya imitator. Next base: position 149,737,488 of record NC_091291.1, read on the forward strand.
CATTATTTCTTATTTTTAGGGACTCTATAGCGACAGGATCTGTTCCGCAGGACTGGCGCATAGCAAATGTGGTGCCAATATTCAAAAAGGGCTCTAAAAGTGAACCTGGAAATTATAGGCCAGTAAGTCTAACCTCTATTGTTGGTAAAATATTTGAAGGGTTTCTGAGGGATGTTATTCTGGATTATCTCAATGAGAATAACTGTTTAACTCCATATCAGCATGGGTTTATGAGAAATCGCTCCTGTCAAACCAATCTAATCAGTTTTTATGAAGAGGTAAGCTATAGACTGGACCACGGTGAGTCATTGGACGTGGTATATCTCGATTTTTCCAAAGCGTTTGATACCGTGCCGCACAAGAGGTTGGTACACAAAATGAGAATGCTTGGTCTGGGGGAACGTGTGTAAATGGGTTAGTAACTGGCTTAGTGATAGAAAGCAGAGGGTGGTTATAAATGGTATAGTCTCTAACTGGGTCGCTGTGACCAGTGGGGTACCGCAGGGGTCAGTATTGGGACCTGTTCTCTTCAACATATTCATTAATGATCTGGTAGAAGGGTTACACAGTAAAATATCGATATTTGCAGATGATACAAAACTATGTAAAGCAGTTAATACAAGAGAAGATAGTATTCTGCTACAGATGGATCTGGATAAGTTGGAAACTTGGGCTGAAAGGTGGCAGATGAGGTTTAACAATGATAAATGTAAGGTTATACACATGGGAAGAAGGAATCAATATCACCATTACACACTGAATGGGAAACCACTGGGTAAATCTGACAGGGAGAAGGACTTGGGGATCCTAGTTAGTGATAAACTTACCTGGAGCAGCCAGTGCCAGGCAGCAGCTGCCAAGGCAAACAGGATCATGGGGTGCATTAAAAGAGGTCTGGATACACATGATGAGAGCATTATACTGCCTCTGTACAAATCCCTAGTTAGACCGCACATGGAGTACTGTGTCCAGTTTTGGGCACCGGTGCTCATGAAGGATATAATGGAACTAGAGAGAGTACAAAGGAGGGCAACAAAATTAATAAAGGGGATGGGAGAACTACAATACCCAGATAGATTAGCGAAATTAGGATTATTTAGTCTAGAAAAAAGACGACTGAGGGGCGATCTAATAACCATGTATAAGTATATAAGGGGACAATACAAATATCTCGCTGAGGATCTGTTTATACCAAGGAAGGTGACGGGCACAAGGGGGCATTCTTTGCGTCTGGAGGAGAGAAGGTTTTTCCACCAACATAGAAGAGGATTCTTTACTGTTAGGGCAGTGAGAATCTGGAATTGCTTGCCTGAGGAGGTGGTGATGGCGAACTCAGTCGAGGGGTTCAAGAGAGGCCTGGATGTCTTCCTGGAGCAGAACAATATTGTATCATACAATTATTAGGTTCTGTAGAAGGACGTAGATCTGGGGATTTATTATGATGGAATATAGGCTGAACTGGATGGACAAATGTCTTTTTTCGGCCTTACTAACTATGTTACTATGTTACTATGTTACCCCCTCTCCAGCTGGTGGTGACTGGCTTCCGCGCTTCCGATCTATGGTTGGCCTCATAGGCATTGGCAATCTGCGCGGCTCTCGTCACGTCTTTGGGTTCTCTGTCCATCATGAACTGTCGCACCTCAGCTGGGCAAAGATGAAAGAACTGGTCTTTGATCATCAGGTCTCGCAGCTGTGCAAAGGTGGTCACTGACAGTCCTTGGGTCCAGTGGTCAAAGTGGGTCCCCAGTCCATGCACCACATCACTGTAACTGTCGTGTGGGCCACGTTAGAGGGGCCGGAACTTTCTACGGTACACCTCGGGCGTAAGCTGGTACTTTGCTATCAGGGCCTGCTTGATGGCCTCATAGTCTCCATCTTGTTCTTGAGGGAGGGCAGCAAACGCCTCCAGAGCTTTGCCTCTCAGCCCTGGTGTCAGGTATCGTGCCCATTCTTCTGTAGGCAGCCGGTACTGTCTGCAGGCTTTCTCAAAGGCCCGCAGAAAAGTGTCCAAGTCCCCGTCCTCCATAACTGGAAAGTGATCGGGCCAGGGCTTCGGTGTCTGAGTGCTGCTGGGCTCACAGTTGGTCTGGGACAACCCCTGCATTTGCAGTCGGGCCATCTGCAGCTGGTACTCCCGCTCCGCTTGGGCCTCTCACTCGGCTCGCTGGGCCTGAGCCTCTCGCTCGTCTCGCTGGGCCTGGGCCTCTCGCACGGCTCGCTCATGGTATTGCTGAATCAGCTGCCGACGTCCCTCATGGTCGTCAGTGGGGAATTCTTTCAAGGCCGCCTGCAGGTGGGGGTCCAATTCGCCCTGATTGTTAACAGGGCCAGCATTCAGTGGTTGGACCTCTGCTGCAGCACCATGTTCGCTTGTGCTGGCTTCTGCGGTTACTGAGCTCTGAGAGTGGTCTAGAGCGGCTTCCCATTGCACCAGATCTGCGAACAGTTGGGCTTTGTTTTTGCTTGCAAAGTCAATGTGCTGTGGGTTGCATAAGGCAACAAGGATGTCTCTGGTTTGCTGCTCATAAAAGACTTCTCCCAGCACAACCATGGTTGCCAAATAAAAGATAGGACAGAAAAACAAAGAGGAAGGGAGGGGATAATTACCAGTACACAATTGTCTCAAGACTAATAAATACTGAGTTCGTTCTCCAAAGTTATTTGCGCAGAGTCCTCGCAAGAACTTTGCAAGTTTTTAGTGAGCGGAATGATCACTCAAACCAAATCACTAATGCTCTAAGATATCCCACCGCCTTGCCACCAATTTGTCAGGAATCCCTGACCGCTGCCACCAATTTGTCACGATTCACACCGTGACTGTCACCCCTACGTCTCGGATCGGGGTGACTTTAGCCCAACAGACGGCTATCACATGTGCAGGGGGGCTTATCTTGGTTATCCCTCAACTCCACAATGTGATGGAAAAACACACACAAGGCTATTGACCTCTTAGTTTACAGCAGGGGCTTATTCTAGGTATCCCACTGCTCTTCAATATACCACAAACTGCAGGGATTTATGTATATCCCGCTTACAGTTCCATTTAAAACTTGCAGCTCTCTGCCTCTCCCCTTACTCTCAGGTCAGATTAGGTACTGCACCTGGGGTAATTAGTCGCCAGAAAGGCTGCCTGCTATGTACTGGCTATTGGGCCCGCTGCAGCGACGCGATAAACTACTCCCGCTCAGGCAGGAACAATAATTATCAATGCCGCAGTCGCTACAACATCACCCAACTACCCAGTACAAAACGTATGCTGCCACCAGCTTCGATTGAACGGGTCCGAAGCTAACCCAAAAACAGTAGCGTAATTCCCTTCAGGAGACTTGGGGTACGTTTAGAGCATGGAGAAAGAACTAGTATTATATAATATACCCCACAAAATTTAGGCAGTGCTTTATCAAAATATTTTACAAAGATGTTACAAATGAGACAATTGCAAATATGTACAGGGTAATTATAAAAAAACAAGGATTCCATGAGAATAACACTTACATGTGTTCAAAGCATTGCAGGCAACCAGGCTAGTGCAGCTTCCATACGTCCCAGCTCATTGGATGTGCTCAGGGCCAGGCGCGGGCTGGCCCAGGTGGCAGAAATGCATATGCCCCCCGGGCCGGTGTCTAAGCAGCTGCACAGGGCCGCTGGAGGACTGGCAGTGACTAATACATAGCGCACCTGTAGTGCGCGATGGTGTCATCCCGCCAGCAGCCCTAACATGCAAGCTGCAGGGGTATGTGATGAGCAAGCTCCTATGCGCCACTGCCACTCTGAGGGAGAGAGCCAGCAGCCAAGATGAAAGGTCAGCATACCGGCATACCGGCCTGTGTGTGCACGGAGCTCCGGCTTCTCCTGCTCTTATCTGCTATCCCGGCAGAGAAGGAGAGATGGGGGAGGTGCCGGGACAGTGCAGAGCTGTGAGCAGGAGAAACTGAAGCGCTGCACATGGACATCAGCCGCCCCTGCACCACAGAGGAGAGTGTCTGTGTGTGTATGAGGAGAGAGTGTGTGTGTGTATGAGGAGAGAGTGTGTGTGTGTATGAGGAGAGTGTGTGTGTGTATGAGGAGAGTGTGTGTGTGTGTGAGCTGCGTGCGTGTGTGTGTGAGCTGCGTGCGTGTGTGTGTGAGCTGCGTGCGTGTGTGTGAGCTGCGTGCGTGCGTGTGTGTGTGAGCTGCGTGCGTGTGTGTGTGTGTGAGCTGCGTGCATGTGTGCGTGTGAGCTGCGTGCATGTGTGTGTGTGAGCTGCGTGCGTGTGTGTGAGCTGCGTGCGTGTGTGTGTGAGCTGCGTGCGTGTGTGTGAGCTGCGTGCGTGCGTGTGTGTGAGCTGCGTGCGTGTGTGTGAGCTGCGTGCGTGTGTGTGAGCTGCGTGCGTGTGTGTGAGCTGCGTGCGTGTGTGTGCTGCGTGCATCTGTGAGCTGCATGTGTGTCATTATACAGTGGGGCCGTGCGTGTGCGTGTCATTATACAGTGGGGCCGTGCGTGTGCCTGTCATTATATAGTGGGGCCGTGCGTGTGCCTGTCATTATACAATGGGTGTGTGTGTGTGTGTCATTATACAGTGGGGCCATGCGTGTGCGTGTCATTATACAGTGGGGCCGTGCGTGTGCCTGTCATTATATAGTGGGGCTGTGCGTGTGCCTGTCATTATACAGAGGGGGGCTGTGTGTGAGTGTGTGTGTCATTATACAGTGGGGCCGTGCGTGTGTGTGTCATTATACAGTGGGGCCGTGCGTGTGCCTGTCATTATATAGTGGGGCTGTGCTTGTGCCTGTTATTATACAGTGGGGCTGTGTGTGGGTGTGTCATTATACAGTGGGGCCGTGCGTGTGCCTGTCATTATACATTGGGGCCGTGCGTGTGCCTGTCATTATACAGTGGGGCTGTGTGTGTTTGTCATTATACAGTGGGGCTGTGCGTGTGCCTGTCATTATACAGTGGGGCCGTGCGTTTGCCTGTCATTATACAGTGGGGCCGTGCGTGTGCCTGTCATACAGTGGGGCCGTGCGTGTGCCTGTTATTATAGAGTGGTGCTGTTGCGTGTGCGCGTGTGTGTGTGTGTCATTATACAGTCGGGCTGTGCGTGTGTGTGTCATTATACAGTGGGGCTGTACATGTGTGTGTGTGTGTGTATGTCATTATATAGTGGGGCTGTGTGTGTGTCATTATACAGTGGGGCTGTGCGTGTGTGTGTCATTATAGAGTGGGGCTGTGCGTGTCATACAGTAGGGCTGTGCGTGTGCCTGTCATTATATAGTGGGGTTGTGCGTGTGTGTCATTATACAGTGGGGCTGTGCGTGTGTGTGTCATTATACAGTGGGGCTGTGCGTGTGTGTGTCATACAGTGGGGCTGTGTGTGTGTCATTATACAGTGGGGCTGTGTGTGTGTCATTATACAGTGGGGCTGTGCGTGTGCCTGTCATTATACAGTGGGGCTGTGCGTGTGTGTCATTATACAGTGGGGCTGTGCGTATGTGTGTCATACAGTGGGGCTGTGTGTGTGTCATTATACAGTGGGGCTGTGTGTGTGTCATTATACAGTGGGGCTGTGCGTATGTGTGTCATACAGTGGGGCTGTGTGTGTGTCATTATACAGTGGGGCTGTGCGTGTGCCTGTCATTATACAGTGGGGCTGTGCGTGTGCCTGTCATTATACAGTGGGGCTGTGTGTGTGCCTGTCATTATACAGTGGGGCTGTGCATGTGCCTGTCATACAGTGGGGCTGTGTGTGTGTCATTATACAGTGGGGCTGTGCGTGTGTGTGTCATTATAGAGTGGGGCTGTGCGTGTCATACAGTAGGGCTGTGCGTGTGCCTGTCATTATATAGTGGGGTTGTGCGTGTGTGTCATTATACAGTGGGGCTGTGCGTGTGTGTGTCATTATACAGTGGGGCTGTGTGTGTGTCATTATACAGTGTAGCTGTGTGTGTGTGTCATTATACAGTGGGGCTGTGCGTGTGCCTGTCACTATACAGTGGGGCTGTGCGTGTGCCTGTCATTATACAGTGGGGCTGTGCGTGTGCCTGTCATACAGTGGGGCTGTGTGTGTGTCATTATACAGTGGGGCTGTGCGTGTGTGTGTGTCATTATACAGTGGGGCTGTGTGTGTATGCCATTATACAGTGTGGCTGTGCGTGTGTGTGTCATTATACAGTGGGGCTGTGCGTGTGTGTGTCATTATACAGTGGGGCTGTGCGTGTGTGTGTCATACAGTGGGGCTGTGTGTGTGTCATTATACAGTGGGGCTGTGTGTGTGTGTCATTATACAGTGGGGCTGTGCGTATGTGTGTCATACAGTGGGGCTGTGTGTGTGTCATTATACAGTGGGGCTGTGCGTGTGCCTGTCATTATACAGTGGGGCTGTGCGTGTGCCTGTCATTATACAGTGGGGCTGTGTGTGTGCCTGTCATTATACAGTGGGGCTGTGCATGTGCCTGTCATACAGTGGGGCTGTGTGTGTGACATTATACAGTGGGGCTGTGCGTGTGTGTGTCATTATACAGTGGGGCTGTGTGTCATTATACAGTGGGGCTGTGTGTGTGTCATTATACAGTGGGGCTGTGTGTGTGACATTATACAGTGGGGCTGTGCGTGTGTGTGTCATTATACAGTGGGGCTGTGTGTCATTATACAGTGGGGCTGTGTGTGTGTCATTATACAGTGGGGCTGTGTGTCATTATACAGTGGGGCTGTGTGTGTGTCATTATACAGTGGGGCTGTGTGTGTGTCATTATACAGTGGGGCTGTGTGTGTGTCATTATACAGTGGGGCTGTGCGTGTGCCTGTCATTATACAGTGGGGCTGTGCGTATGTGTGTCATACAGTGGGGCTGTGTGTGTGTCATTATACAGTGGGGCTGTGTGTGTGTGTCATTATACAGTGGGGCTGTGCGTATGTGTGTCATACAGTGGGGCTGTGTGTGTGTCATTATACAGTGGGGCTGTGCGTGTGCCTGTCATTATACAGTGGGGCTGTGTGTGTGCCTGTCATTATACAGTGGGGCTGTGCATGTGCCTGTCATACAGTGGGGCTGTGTGTGTGACATTATACAGTGGGGCTGTGCGTGTGTGTGTCATTATACAGTGGGGCTGTGTGTCATTATACAGTGTAGCTGTGTGTGTGTGTCATTATACAGTGTAGCTGTGTGTGTGTGTCATACAGTGGGGCTGTGTGTCATTATACAGTGTAGCTGTGTGTGTGTGTCATTATACAGTGGGGCTGTGTGTGTCATTATACAGTAGGGCTGTGTGTGTGTGTCATTATACAGTGTAGCTGTGTGTGTGTCATTATACAGTGGGGCTGTGTGTCATTATACAGTGTAGCTGTGTGTGTGTGTCATTATACAGTAGGGCTGTGTGTGTGTGTCATTATACAGTGTAGCTGTGTGTGTGTCATTATACAGTGGGGCTGTGTGTCATTATACAGTGTAGCTGTGTGTGTGTGTCATTATACAGTGGGGCTGTGTGTCATTATACAGTGTGGCTGTGTGTGTCATTATACAGTGGGGCTGTGTGTGTGTCATTATACAGTGGGGCTGTGTGTGTGTCATTATACAGTGGGGCTGTGTGTGTGTCATTATACAGTGGGGCTGTGTGTGTGTCTGTCATTATACAGTGGGGCTGTGGGTGTGTGTCATTATACAGTGTAGCTGTGTGTGTGTGTCATTATACAGTGGGGCTGTGTGTCATTATACAGTGTGGCTGTGTGTGTGTGTCATTATACAGTGGGGCTGTGTGTGTCATTATACAGTGGGGCTGTGTGTGTGTGTCATTATACAGTGGGGCTGTGTGTCATTATACAGTGGGGCTGTGTGTGTGTGTCATTATACAGTGGGGCTGTGTGTCATTATACAGTGTGGCTGTGTGTGTGTGTCATTATACAGTGGGGCTGTGTGTGTCATTATACAGTGGGGCTGTGTGTCATTATACAGTGTGGCTGTGTGTGTGTGTCATTATACAGTGGGGCTGTGTGTCATTATACAGTGGGGCTGTGTGTGTGTCATTATACAGTGGGGCTGTGTGTCATTATACAGTGGGGCTGTGTGTGTGTGTCATTATACAGTGTAGCTGTGTGTGTGTGTCATTATACAGTGGGGCTGTGCATGTGTCTGTCATTATACAGTGAGGCTGTGTGTGTCATTGGTGCATTCACTCTGTCATTCTTTGGACTGCAGACTTGTGCTTCTCACATTGCTGGCAGTGCTGTGGTCATTTGGCGGGTATGTGGCTGTAAGTTTGTGATTTGCATACATGCGGTCACATGCCGACCAGACTTGCATGGCCTAATGCAACTGTATTGAACAAGGCCCAAAACAGTCTAGTCGAAATGTGGCTGGGAATATATATATCGCATGCTTGCAGTCACAAGACCACCTGTTGCCGGCACCAGAGAATCTTCACAGCGCACGATATGAGGATTCACACATAGTGTCTGTAGACATGTAGCATAAGATCCGACAACCCCTTTAAGGATGAGCCGCTACTCATGGGCCACTGCGGTGTGCTTGCCCCCCAGGCTAAAATTTGCCAGTCAGCCCCTGCTCAGGGCTCTCCAGGAAAAAGACAAGACCCAGCTGGGAGCCTGCCAGGAACTTAAAAACCTGCAGCCTGTGACATCACAGAAAGGCTGGCTTATCCAGACCCTCCTCTCTCTACATTCTGAGTACTTCAACCTTAAATTTATCTACTTTCTATATCTTCGCTACAAAACATGTCATAGTCCTAACAAACCCAGCATATATCTCGGATTAACGTGGGCATTCTAATGAGATCAAATGTCCTTTCTGGGATACATATTTACAGAGAAATCCCTACTTATTTACCAGATGGAGTTAGAAGCCCGTGTTTAGAGTGATGGGTAGATCGACCGAGGGAGATTAAGAATATATATTTTCGTGTTCTTAACTTAACCCCTTCCCGACCCATGACGCCACGTAGGCGTCATGAAAGTCGGTGCCATTCCGACCCATGACGCCTATGCGGCGTCATGGAAAGATCGCGTCCCTGCAGATCGGGTGAAAGGGTTAACTCCCATTTCACCCGATCTGCAGGGACAGGGGGAGTGGTAGTTTAGCCCAGGGGGGGTGGCTTCACCCCCTCGTGGCTACGATCGCTCTGATTGGCTGTTGAAAGTGAAACTGCCAATCAGAGCGATTTGTAATATTTCACCCATTATAACGGGTGAAATATTACAATCCAGCCATGGCCGATGCTGAAATATCATCGGCCATGGCTGGAAATACTAGTGTGCCCCCACCCCACCCCTCCGATCGCCCCCCCACCCCCCCGATCTGGCCGGTACACTGCTCCGGCTCCCCTCCGTCCAGTGCTCCGCTCCCCCCCGTGCTCGTGCCCGCTCCCCCCGTGCTCCAATCACCCCCCCGTGCTCCAATCACCCCCCCTGCACTCCGATCCACCCCCCCCGTGCTCCGTTCCACCCCCCCGTGCTCCATTCCAGTCCCCCCGTGCTCCGTTCCACGCCCCCCGCGCTCCGTTCCACCCCTCCCGCGCTCCGATTCCTCCCCCCGTGCTCCGATCCCCCCCCCCGTGGTCCCCCCCCACCCTATCATACTTACCGATCCAGCCGTGGTCCCGTCCGTCTTCTCCCGGGCGCCGCCATCTTCCAAAATGGCGGGCGCATGCGCAGTGCGCCCGCCGAATCTGCCGGCCGGCAGATTCGTTCCAAAGTGCATTTTGATCACTGAGATATAATCTATCTCAGTGATCAAAATAAAAAAAATAATAAATTACCCCCCCCCCTTTGTCACCCCCATAGGTAGGGACAATAAAAAAATAAAGAATTTTTTTTTTTCCACTGTTAGAATAGGGTTAGGGTTAGGGGTAGGGTTAGGGGTAGGGTTAGGGGTAGGGCTAGGGGTAGGGTTAGGGGTAGGGTTAGGGTTAGGGCTAGGGTTAGGGTTAGGAATGTGCACACGTATTCTGGTCCTCTGCGGATTTTTCCGCTGCGGATTTGATAAATCCGCAGTGCTAAACCGCTGCGGATTTATGGCGGATTTACCGCGTTTTTTTCTGCGCATTTCACTGCGGTTTTACAATTGCGATTTTCTATTGGAGCAGTTGTAAAACCGCTGCGGAATCCGCACAAAGAAGTGACATGCTGCGGAATGTAAACCGCTGCGTTTCCGTGCAGTTTTTCCGCAGCATGGGCACAGCGATTTTTGTTTCCCATAGGTTTACATTGAACTGTACACTCATGGGAAACTGCTGCGGATCCGCAGCGTTTTCCGCAGCGTGTGCACATACCTTTAGAATTAGGCTATGTGCACACGGTGCTGATTTGGCTGCGGATTGGCCGCTGCGGATTCGCAGCAGTGTTCCATCAGGTTTACAGTACCATGTAAACATATGAAAAACCAAATCCGCTGTGCCCATGGTGCGGAAAATACCACGCGGGAACGCTGCGTTGTATTTTCCGCAGCATGTCAATTCTTTGTGCGGATTCCGCAGCGTTTTACACCTGTTCCTCAATAGGAATCCGCAGGTGAAATCCGCACAAAAAACACTGGAAATCCGCGGAAAATCCGCAGGTAAAACACAGTGCCTTTTACCCGCAGATTTTTCAAAAATGGTGCGGAAATATCTCACACGAATCCGCAACGTGGGCACATAGCCTTAGGGTTAGGGTTGGAATTAGGGTTGTGGTTAGGGTTAGGGGTGTGTTGGGGTTAGTGTTGTGGTTAGGGGTGTGTTGGGGTTAGGGTTGTCATTAGGGTTATGGCTACAGTTGGGATTAGGGTTAGGGGTGTGTTGGGGTTAGTGTTGGAGGTAGAATTGAGGGGTTACCACTGTTTAGGCACATCAGGGGTCTCCAAACGCAACATGGCGCCACCATTGATTCCAGCCAATCTCGTATTCAAAAAGTCAAATGGTGCTCCCTCACTTCCGAGCCCTGACGTGTGCCCAAACAGTGGTTTACCCCCACATATGGGGTACCAGCATACTCAGGACAAACTGCGCAACAATTACTGGGGTCCAATTTCTCCTGTTACCCTTGTGAATCTAAAAAAATGCTTGCTAAAACATAATTTTTGAGGAAAGAAAAATGATTTTTTATTTTCACGGCTCTGCGTTGTAAACGTCTGTGAAGCACTTGGGGGTTCAAAGTGCTCACCACATATCTAGATAAGTTCCTTGGGGGGTCTAGTTTCTAAAATGGGGTCACTTGTGGGGGGTTTCTACTGTTTAGGCACACCAGGGGCTCTGCAAACGCAACGTGACACCCGCAGACCATTCCATCAAAGTCTGCATTTCAAAAGTCACTACTTCCCTTCTGAGCCCCGACGTGTGCCCAAACAGTGGTTTACCCCCACATATGGGGTATCAGCGTACTCAGGAGAAACTGGACAACAACTTTTGGGGTCCAATTTCTCCTGTAACCCTTGGGAAAATAAAAAATTCTGGGCTAAATAATTATTTTTGAGGAAAGAAAACGTATTTATTATTTTCACGGCTCTGCATTATAAACTTCTATGAAGCACTTGGGGGTTCAAAGTGCTCACCACACATCTAGATAAGTTCCTTTCAGGGTCTAGTTTCCAAAATGGGGTCACTTGTGGGGGGTTTCTACTGTTTAGGCACATCAGGGGCTCTGCAAACGCAACGTGACGCCCGCAGAGCATTCCATCAAAGTCTGCATTTCAAAACGTCACTACTTCAATTCCAAGCCCCGGCATGTGCCCAAACAGTAGTTTACCCCCACATATGGGGTATCACCGTACTCAGGAGAAACTGGACAACAAATATTGGGGTCAAATTTCTCCTGTTACCCTTGGGAAAATTAAAAAATTCTGGGCTAAATAATTATTTTTGAGGAAAGAAAACGTATTTATTATTTTCACGGCTCTGCATTATAAACTTCTATGAAGCACTTGGGGGTTCAAAGTGCTCACCACACATCTAGATAAGTTCCTTTGGGGGTCTAGTTTCCAAAATGGGGTCACTTGTGGGGGGTTTCTACTGTTAAGCCACATCAGGGGCTCTGCAAACGCAACGTGACGCCCACAGAGCATTCCATCAAAGTCTGCATTTCAAAACGTCACTACTTCACTTCCGAGCCCCGGCATGTGCCCAAACAGTGATTTACCCCCACATATGGGGTATCAGCGTACTCAGGAGAAACTGGACAACAACTTTTGGGGTCAATTTCTCCTGTTACCCTTGGGAAAATAAAAAATTGCAGGCTAAAAGATCATTTTTGAGAAAATAATTTTTTTTTTTATTTTCATGGCTCTGCGTTATAAACTTCTGTGAAGCACTTGGGGGTTCAAAGTCCTCACCACACATCTAGATTAGTTCCTTTGGGGGTCTAGTTTCTAAAATGGTGTCATTTCTGGGGGATCTCCAATGTTTAGGCACACAGGGGCTCTCCAAACGTGACATGGTGTCCGCTAATGATTGGAGCTAATTTTCCATTTAAAAAGCCAAATGGCGTGCCATCCCTTCCGAGCCCTGCCGTGCGCCCAAACAGTGGTTTACCCCCACATATGGGGTATCAGCGTACTCAGGACAAACTGGACAACAATATTTGGGGTCCAATTTCTCCTATTATCCTTGGCAAAATAGGAAATTCCAGGCTAAAAAATCATTTTTGAGGAAAGAAAAATTATTTTTTATTTTCATGGCTCTGCGTTATAAACTTCTGTGAAGCACCTGGGGGTTTAAAGTGCTCAATATGCATCTAGATAAGTTCCTTGGGGGGTCTAGTTTCCAAAATGGGGTCACTTGTGGGGGAGCTCCAATGTTTAGGCACACAGGGGCTCTCCAAACGCGACATGGTGTCCGCTAACAATTGGAGCTAATTTTCCATTCAAAAAGTCAAATGGCACGCCTTCTCTTCCGAGCCCTGCCGAGTGCCCAAACAGTGGTTTACCCCCACATATGAGGTATCGGCGTACTCGGGAGAAATTGCCCAACAAATTTTATGATCCATTTTATCCTACTGCCCATGTGAAAATGAGAAAATTGAGGCGAAAAGAATTTTTTTGTGAAAAAAAATTACTTTTTCATTTTTACAGATCAATTTGTGAAGCACCTGAGGGTTTAAAGTGCTCACTAGGCATCTAAATTAGTTCCTTGGGGGGTCTAGTTTCCAAAATGGGGTCACTTGTGGGGGAGCGCCAATGTTTAGGCACACAGGAGCTATCCAAACGCGACATGGTGTCCGCTAACGATGGAAATAATTTTTCATTCAAAAAGTCAAATGGCGCTCCTTCCCTTCCGAGCCTTACCATGTGCCCAAACAGTGGTTTACCCCCACATATGAGGTATTGGTGTACTCAGGAGAAATTGCCCAACACATTTTAGGATCCATTTTATCCTGTTGCCCATGTGAAAATGAAAAAATTGAGGCTAAAAGAATTTTTTTGTGAAAAAAAAGTACTTTTTCATTTTTACGGATCAATTTGTGAAGCCCCTGGGGGTTCAAAGTGCTCACTATGCATCTAGATAAGTTCCTTGGGGCGTCTAGTTTCCAAAATGGGGTCACTTGTGGGGGAGCTCCAATTTTTAGGCACACGGGGGCTCTCCAAACGTGACATGGTGTCCGCTAAAGAGTGGAGCCAATTTTTGATTCAAAAAGTCAAATGGCGCTCCTTCCCTTCCAAGCCCTGCCGTGCGCCAAAACAGTGGTTTACCCCCACATATGAGGTATCAGCGTACTCAGGACAAATTGGACAACAACGTTCGTGGTTCAGTTTCTCCTTTTACCATTGGGAAAATAAAAAAATTGTTGCTAAAAGATAATTTTTGTGACTAAAAAGTTAAATGTTCATTTTTTCCTTCCATGTTGCTTCTGCTGCTGTGAAGCACCTGAAGGGTTAATAAACTTCTTGAATGTGGTTTTGAGTACCTTGAGGGGTGCAGTTTTTAGAATGGTGTCACTTTTGGGTATTTTCAGCCATATAGACCCCTCAAACTGACTTCAAATGTGAGGTGGTCCCTAAAAAAAATGGTTTTGTAAATTTCGTTGTAAAAATGACAAATCGCTGGTCGAATTTTAACCCTTATAACTTCCTAACAAAAAAAAATTTTGTTTCCAAAATTGTGCTGATGTAAAGTAAACATGTGGGAAATGTTATTTATTAACTATTTTGTGTCACATATCTCTCTGGTTTAACAGAATAAAAATTCAAAATGTGAAAATTGCGAAATTTTCAAAATTTTCGCCAAATTTCCGTGTTTATCACAAATAAATGCAGAATTTATTGACCTAAATTTACCACTAACATGAAGCCCAATATGTCACGAAAAAACAATCTCAGAACCGCTAGGATCCGTTGAAGCGTTCCTGAGTTATTACCTCATAAAGGGACACTGGTCAGAATTGCAAAAAACGGCAAGGTCTTTAAGGTCAAAATAGGCTGGGTCTTGAAGGGGTTAAATGGTTTGCGTAATATCTTACAAAAACAGAACAAAGAACTTCCATGGATTCTAGAGATTTCTAATCCAGTTCTCGCTGGTCACTTTCCACTGCAGGGATGCCGGTCGTAAATACCTTTGCTCTCAGAGCTAGAGGCAATAAACTCTTCCCCCATACCTTGGCTGAGTGAAAGGGAAGGGGGGCTTTTTAGCCCACAGCCTGCTAGCAAGAGAAACTACTTATGATATTTCATACAATATCGTGACCGCAGTCCCGCATGCTCTCCCGTTCTTCACTTTATAGTCGCAGTCCCACATGCTCTCTTGTTATTCACTGTGTAGTCGCAGTGTTCTGCATGCTCTCCTGTTATTCACTGTGTAGTCGCAGTGTTGCATGCTCTCCTGTTATTCACTGTGTAGTCGCAGTCCCGCATGCTCTCCCGTTCTTCACTTTATAGTCGCAGTCCCGCATGCTCTCCCATTCTTCACTTTATAGTCGCAGTGTTGCATGCTCTCCTGTTATTCACTGTGTAGTCGCAGTCTTGCATGCTCTCCTGTTATTCACTGTGTAGTCGCAGTCCCGCATGCTCTCCCGGTCTTCACTTTATAGTCGCAGTCCCGCATGCTCTCCCATTCTTCACTTTATAGTCGCAGTCTTGCATGCTCTCCTGTTATTCACTGTGTAGTCGCAGTCCCGCATGCTCTCCCGTTCTTCACTTTATAGTCGCAGTCCCGCATGCTCTCCCATTCTTCACTTTATAGTCGCAGTCTTGCATGCTCTCCTGTTATTCACTGTGTAGTCGCAGTCCCGCATGCTCTCCCATTCTTCACTTTATAGTCGCAGTCCCACATGCTCTCCTGTTATTCACTGTGTAGTCGCAGTCCCACATGCTCTCCTGTTATTCACTGTGTAGTCGCAGTCCCGCATGCTCTCCCATTCTTCACTTTATAGTCGCAGTCCCACATGCTCTCCTGTTATTCACTTTGTAGTCGCAGTCCCGCACGCTCTCCCGTTCTTCACTTTATAGTCGCAGTCCCACATGCTCTCCTGTTATTCACTGTGTAGTCACAGTCCCGCACGCTCTCCCGTTCTTCACTTTATAGTCGCAGTCCCACATGCTCTCCTGTTATTCACTGTGTAGTCGCAGTCCCGCATGCTCTCCCGTTCTTCACTTTATAGTCGCAGTCCCACATGCTCTCCCATTCTTCACTTTAGTCGCAGTCTTGCATGCTCTCCTGTTATTCACTGTGTAGTCGCAGTCCCACATGCTCTCCCATTCTTCACTTTATAGTCGCAGTCCCACATGCTCTCCTGTTATTCACTTTATAGTCGCAGTCCCACATGCTCTCCTGTTATTCACTGTGTAGTCGCAGTCCCGCATGCTCTCCCGTTCTTCACTTTATAGTCGCAGTCCCACATGCTCTCCTGTTATTCACTTTATAGTCGCAGTCCCACATGCTCTCCTGTTATTCACTGTGTAGTCGCAGTCCCGCATGCTCTCCTGTTATTCACTGTGTAGTCGCAGTCTTGCATGCTCTCCCGTTCTTCACTTTATAGTCGCAGTCCCACATGCTCTCCTGTTATTCACTTTATAGTCGCAGTCCCACATGCTCTCCCATTCTTCACTTTATAGTCGCAGTCCCACATGCTCTCCCATTCTTCACTTTATAGTCGCAGTCCCACATGCTCTCCTGTTATTCACTGTGTAGTCGCAGTCTTGCATGCTCTCCTGTTATTCACTGTGTAGTCGCAGTCCCACATGCTCTCCTGTTATTCACTTTGTAGTCGCAGTCCCGCATGCTCTCCCATTCTTCACTTTATAGTCGCAGTCCCACATGCTCTCCTGTTATTCACTTTATAGTCGCAGTCCCGCATGCTTTCCCATTCTATACTTTATAGTCGCAGTCCCACATGCTCTCCTGTTATTCACTGTGTAGTCGCAGTCTTGCATGCTCTCCTGTTATTCACTGTGTAGTCGCAGTCCCGCATGCTCTCCCGTTCTTCACTTTATAGTCGCAGTCCCGCATGCTCTCCCGTTCTTCACTTTATAGTCGCAGTCCCGCATGCTCTCCCATTCTTCACTTTATAGTCGCAGTCCCGCATGCTCTCCCATTCTACACTTTATAGTCGCAGTCCCGCATGCTCTCCTGGTATTCACTGTGTAGTCGCAGTCTTGCATGCTCTCCTGTTATTCACTGTGTAGTCGCAGTCCCGCATGCTCTCCCGTTCTTCACTTTGTAGTCGCAGTCCCACACTCTTCCTTCTTCAGTCTGGCATTTGAGCTAGGGTCAGGTGTACTTTTACTGCAGTGTTGTATGTTCCCTGAAGAGACGCTGGATCAGAGTCAGAAGTCGGCCAGATTGTCTGCACATTTGCGCGCACTCCACTCTTAGTTGTGCGCACATTCACCTCTTTGTCTTTAGGATAATAATTACTGAGAAATTTTTGCAGTTTGGGGCTGATGCCTGGGACTTCCTCATGATGCACATCCAAATCTTGCAGGACCTGCTGACAATGAGGAAACATCTGCAGTGGCCCTTCTCCTGGTGATTGGCTTCATCCCTGAACTTGTTTAGTAACTTTTTTGTATTTGGTGCTCTGTTGACCATCGCTGGCCAGGTGAATGGTCATTTTGCTCCTCTCTTGTGCTGGTTATTGTACGGTACTTATGCAGATGACTCAAGGCAATGGTGCTTGGACCATTACTGGCCTGGTGAAGCGGTCAGGTCGCCGCGCTTCCCTGCTTGTTCCGGGAAGGATTGTTTCATGGTGCTCCGTTATATCTAAGGGGCGCTGTCTCAATAGAGGTCTTCTATATTAAACCATGTGGTTGGGGCGATGCAGCGTGAATGGGGTTAACGCTAGACTGGCTGCTCAGCGACAGAACATTCTTCTCATTTTCTGCTGATCTGAGGCTTCTGAATCCGCGTGGGAAAACCCAGGACATCGTACTGAAGTGCTGAGAGCATCTCATCTCTCCCACGTGACCTTCACCCTCTTCTCCAGTTATCAGCTCCTTGGGGAGTGCTGTGTGTGCCTCTTCCCATCTGCCGGAGGGGTCTGTGCCAGTCACAAGGGGCAGAACGTCAGTGGACACCTTCCCGTGGCCTAAAATGACTTCATGCAGCACAAACTGCTGACACTGACTTATTCCCCCAGGAGACCTGCCGTGAAAACCAACCACCTCCATTAGAAGCAGTCGTGACCCATAAACTTGGGCAAAGAAATCTGCAGAAAACTAGAAGTCAGATGTGAAGCCACCAGGAGCTATTATCCTCCAGAGCTGCCATGATCCAGAGATACAGCCTCCCTGGAGACCAGATGTATGAGTTCTCAGAGACACTGCTGAGGTGAGGAGGCTGAGCCCGACCACTACTGAGCAATACACAGGTGTACAAGGTGCTCAGAGACACAGCTGAGGTGAAGAGGCTGAGCCCGACCACTAACTGAGCAAGACACAGGAGTACAAGGTGCTCAGAGACACAGCTGAGGTGAAGAGGCTGAGCCCGACCACTAACTGAGCAAGACACAGGAGTAAAAGGTTCTCAGAGATTCGGCCGCGGTGAGGAGGCTGAGCCCGACCACTACTGAGCAAGACACAGTAGTACAAGGTGCTCAGAGACACTGCCGAGGTAAGGAGGCTGAGCCCGACCACCACTGAGCAAGACACATGAGTACAAGGTGCTCAGACACGGCCGAGGTAAGGAGGCTGAGCCCGACCACCACTGAGCAAGACACATGAGTACAAGGTGCTCAGACACGGCCGAGGTAAGGAGGCTGAGCCCGACCACTACTGAGCAAGACACAGGAGTACAAGGTGCTCAGAGACACTGCCGAGGTGAGGAGGCTGAGCCCGACCACTACTGAGCAAGACACAGGAGTACAAGGTGCTCAGAGACACGGCCAAGGTGAGGAGGCTGAGCCCGACCACCACTGTGCAAGACACAGGAGTGGAAACTTTATGGTTCTGTGATCACCCCCAATTTCTTGCAATCTCAGGATCTGCCCCCTCTGTAAACTGGAAGCAATGTGGCACTAGAGTTCTTGCTCTCTTCCTCTCTGAAGAGACAATTTGCATAATTGGCGTATTACCCAGAGGAGCATTGCGGCTTTAAGTCTCCTCACCTCGGCATGCTTAGCATGTCGACCTCCACAATAGAAACGATACTGCCTCTGTACAAATCCCTAGTTAGACCGCACATGGAGTACATGGAGTACACATGGAGTCCAGTTTTGGGCCCCGGTGCTCAGGAAGGATATAATGGAACTAGAGAGAGTACAAAGGAGGGCAACAAAATTAATAAAGGGGATGGGAGAACTACAATACCCAGATAGATTAGCGAAATTAGGATTATTTAGTCTAGAAAAAAGACTGAGGGGCGATCTAATAACCATGTATAAATATATAAGGGGACAATACAAATATCTCGCTGAGGATCTGTTTATACCAGGGTGGATAAAAATCAATGTTAAATCGAATTTTTTTATTTAAATCGGATTTTTTTTTATTTAAATCGGATTTTTTTCAATAAACTGCTTTTTGAGGAAAATATTTTACCATCCAAAGGTTCTTCCATCATGAGATAAAGCTGAGTTGTTTAACTCAGTAGAATAAAGGCTGTATATGTGTAACATTCACAATGCCATGCTCTTCCAGAGGTTTCTGTAGGATTAGTGGGCAGTTTCTCTCCTATATTATCACAGACGCTCGCTTTACTTACGCAGTTCTTAAAACTGAATTTGACTCCGCAGAGGTCCCAGCCTCTCCTTCACGGCAAAAATGTTACAACATGAACAGAGTTGAGAAAAAGACCTTAATCCTATTGTTCTACAAACCTATGAATACAGAATCAACCCCTTCAGTGCCAAGTCCAAGAAGTTAGACAATATGTTTCTGATTGTTTGGAGTGGAATAGATCTGCACAACACAAGAAGAATGTGAATCTAAGTGTGAGGAGGATGAAGGGTGTCACGATTCCCCTGACCGCTGTCACCAATTAGTCAGGATTCACACCGTGACCGTCACCCGTACGTCACGGACTGAGGTGACTGTAGGCCAACAGACGGCTATCACATGTGGAGGGGGGCTTATCTTAGTTATCCCTCCACTCCACGATGTGATGAAAAACCACACACAAGGCTATTGACCTCTTAGTTTACAGCAGGGGCTTATTTTAGGTATCCCACTGCTTTTCTATATACCACGAACTGCAGGGATTTATGTATATCCCGCTTACAGTTCCACTTAACACTTGCAGCTCTCTGGCGCCCCCCTTACTCTCAGGTCAGAGTAGGTACTGCACCTAAGGTAATTAGTCGCCAGACAGGCTGCCTGCTATGTACTGGTTATTGGGCACGCTGCAGCGACGCCATAAACTACTCCCACTTAGGCAGGATCAATAATTATCCACGCCTCAGTCGCTATAACGCCACCCAACTACCCAGTACAAAATGTATGCTGCCACCAGCTTCGATTAAACGAGTCCGAAGCTAACCCAAAACAGTAGCGTAGTTCCCTTCAGAAGACTTGGGGTACGGTTTAGAACAGGAGAACGAACTAATATTAAATATTATATCCCATAAAAAATTAGGCAGTGCTTTATCAAAAATATTTTATAAAGATGTTACAAATGAGGCAATTTCAAATATGTGCAAGGGTAATTATGAAATAAACAGGGAGTAAATAAGAAAAGGTAACACTCACATGTTCTCAGTTCATGTCAGGCAAAACCATGCTACAGGCAGACCCCAGATGTCCCAATGCATAGTACAGATCAAGTCCTCAGGCAACAAAACTCCAACTGCCGGCTGGGTTAAGTGTGGGGGCTTATATACTCCAGCCTTGGGACATCACTAATGATATTCACTGAGGTCTCCGAGATATTTACGTTGTGAGACTCTCAGGACAAAGACATTCCTGACTAAGAAGGGAGGGACCACAGGTGGCTTTGCATGATTGGTCACCTGCAGTGTAAGGCCACACCCTGCTCACACACAGCTTCAGGTTACCCAGTGTTTGTCCTAGGGCTGATTGGTTGTATTCAGGGAGGGGAAAAAGAGGGGGGTTTTACAGCGACCATGTGTTTCTCAGCACCATGGTTAGTGGTGCAGAATTCCCTCAGCTATGGTGCTAAAAGGCAGAGAAACTACTACCGATTTTATACACTGTCCTCACAAAGGGCAAGCAGACAAGAAAATGAAAGTGAAACTTTGAGCACAATACTGCAGCATAGACACAGACAGACGTGTACGATCTGAGGTTTATTACATTCTTTCCTTATAATGGCAGCAGGCCGTAAAAGAGACCCAGTTTGGGAATATTTTAATGAAGCTCCTTCGCCTATCGGTAAGGCAGGCATGCGTGCAAAATGCAAACGATGCAACAAAGAGATGCAAGGCCTGGTGGCGCGAATGAGGCAACATCATGAGAAGTGCGGTGATGAAGATGACGACAAGTGAGCTACAGAGGACAGCAGGGACAGTAGTATTTAAGTTTTTCATGTGTCGGCTGGGCTGACAGTCTAAGTTTCTTAAAATATATAGTAACATAGTAACATAGTAACATAGTAAGGCCGAAAAAAGACATTTGTCCATCCAGTTCAGCCTATATTCCATCATAATAAATCCCCAGATCTACGTCCTTCTACAGAACCTAATAATTGTATGATACAATATTGTTCTGCTCCAGGAAGACATCCAGGCCTCTCTTGAACCCCTCGACTGAGTTCGCCATCACCACCTCCTCAGGCAAGCAATTCCAGATTCTCACTGCCCTAACAGTAAAGAATCCTCTTCTATGTTGGTGGAAAAACCTTCTCTCCTCCAGACGCAAAGAATGCCCCCTTGTGCCCGTCACCTTCCTTGGTATAAACAGATCCTCAGCGAGATATTTGTATTGTCCCCTTATATACTTATACATGGTTATTAGATCGCCCCTCAGTCGTCTTTTTTCTAGACTAAATAATCCTAATTTCGCTAATCTATCTGGGTATTGTAGTTCTCCCATCCCCTTTATTAATTTTGTTGCCCTCCTTTGTACTCTCTCTAGTTCCATTATATCCTTCCTGAGCACCGGTGCCCAAAACTGGACACAGTACTCCATGTGCGGTCTAACTAGGGATTTGTACAGAGGCAGTATAATGCTCTCATCATGTGTATCCAGACCTCTTTTAATGCACCCCATGATCCTGTTTGCCTTGGCAGCTGCTGCCTGGCACTGGCTGCTCCAGGTAAGTTTATCATTAACTAGGATCCCCAAGTCCTTCTCCCTGTCAGATTTACCCAGTGGTTTCCCGTTCAGTGTGTAATGGTGATATTGATTCCCTCTTCCCAGGTGTATAACCTTACATTTATCATTGTTAAACCTCATCTGCCACCTTTCAGCCCAAGTTTCCAACTTATCCAGATCCATCTGTAGCAGAATACTATCTTCTCTTGTATTAACTGCTTTACATAGTTTTGTATCATCTGCAAATATCGATATTTTACTGTGTAACCCTTCTACCAGATCATTAATGAATATGTTGAAGAGAACAGGTCCCAATACTGACCCCTGCGGTACCCCACTGGTCACAGCGACCCAGTTAGAGACTATACCATTTATAACCACCCTCTGCTTTCTATCACTAAGCCAGTTACTAACCCATTTACACACAATTTCCCCCAGACCAAGCATTCTCATTTTGTGTACCAACCTCTTGTGCGGCATGGTATCAAACGCTTTGGAAAAATCGAGATCTACCACGTCCAATGACTCACCGTGGTCCAGCCTATAGCTTACCTCTTAATAAAAACTGATTAGATTGGTTTGACAGGAGCGATTTCTCATAAACCCATGCTGATATGGAGTTAAACAGTTATTCTCATTGAGATAATCCAGAATAACATCCCTCAGAAACCCTTCAAATATTTTACCAACAATAGAGGTTAGACTTACTGGCCTATAATTTCCAGGTTCACTTTTAGAGCCCTTTTTGAATATTGGCACCACATTTGCTATGCGCCAGTCCTGCGGAACAGATCCTGTCGCTATAGAGTCCCTAAAAATAAGAAATAATGGTTTATCTATTACATTACTTAGTTCCCTTAGTACTCGTGGGTGTATGCCATCCGGACCCGGAGATTTATCTATTTTAATCTTATTTAGCCGGTTTCGCACCTCTTCTTGGGTTAGATTGGTGACCCTTAATATCGGGTTTTCATTGTTTCTTGGGATTTCACCTAGCATTTCATTTTCCACCGTGAATACCGTGGAGAAGAAGGTGTTTAATATGTTAGCTTTTTCCTCGTCATCTACAACCATTCTTTCCTCACTATTTTTTAAGGGGCCTACATTTTATATATATATATATATATATATTTTGTTTAGCCAAATTAGTTAACAAACTTGGATGTTTGTTTAAGCAAATAACTTATGCTGTAATGTTGTTATTGTTTAAGTTGAATAAATCTATTTAAATTGTTATTAAGGTCAGGATTATTTTTCTCCTTCCTAAGTACAACAGAACAGTGGTGTCCAAATATGAATGATTAACCCATTAAACTGGGGAGAAAAAAGTAATATAAAAAGTGATTCTAAAAATCTTCATCTACTTCTACTTGCATGTTAAAGTAGCAAGAACTAGTTTAGGTAGAAACTTTGATTTAAATCACTGATTTAAATCAAGCCTTACTGACTAGTGATTTAAATCGTGATTTAAATCAGTTAGATTTAAATCAAATCCACCCTGGTTTATACCAAGGAAGGTGACGGGCACAAGGGGGCATTCTTTGCGTCTGGAGGAGAGAAGGTTTTTCCACCAACATAGAAGAGGATTCTTTACTGTTAGGGCAGTGAGAATCTGGAATTGCTTGCCTGAGGAGGTGGTGATGGCGAACTCAGTCGAGGGGTTCAAGAGAGGCCTGGATGTCTTCCTGGAGCAGAACAATATTGTATCATACAATTATTAGGTTCTGTAGAAGGACGTAGATCTGGGGATTTATTATGATGGAATATAGGCTGAACTGGATGGACAAATGTCTTTTTTCGGCCTTACTAACTATGTTACTATGTTCTTGGATAGCGACTTTCAAGGAAAATCTCTTTACCTTTCGTAATGTCATCACCCCTCCCTCTGGCGGCGGCCGCATCCCTCCCTCTGGCGGCGGCCGCATCCCTCCCTCTGGCGGCGGCCGCATTCCTCCCTCTGGCGGCTGCCGCATCCCTCCCTCTGGCGGCGGCCGCATCCCTCCCTCTGGCGGCGGCCGCAGCCCTCCCTCTGGCGGCGGCCGCAGCCCTCCCTCTGGCCTCTGTGTTTTTACACTTGGCTGCTCTCTTTATTCCTTGCTCTCATGCAGTTTCTGCCTTTTATGTCTTGCAGTTCCCCCTACGATAGTGGAGATCTCGTCGAATATTGTGGTGAATGAAGGAAGTAATGTGAGTCTGAGCTGCATCGCCACAGGGAGGCCGGAGCCAGTGGTGAACTGGAGATACCTGTCCCCTAAAGGTAAGTCGCTGCGCCCTTCACGGAGTACACGGCAGCATGGCAGAAGTGTGGCTAGTCCTGACTGTAGAGCTACTAACGAATACGTGTGTGTGAATGTAGACATGTGCAGAGTGAACATGTCTGCTGGTTTATACCATTGAGGTGTTTAACACAATTTGATGTATTTGTTTTTAACTAATGTAATAATTAATGACACTAGAACACTCCCACCAGGTGGCATTCTGACCCAAAAATATGTTGTACCTGGTGATAAAACTATTCCTACTACCACCATGATACTGAATCACTTACTAACAAACCACACAGCCATTTTATCCTGTATCTCTCTTCTTAAGGAGTCAGCTTGTGGCACCTGGTGGCTCGGCTGAGACACGGGGGAGCCTAGAGACGGCTCCTGGCACCTGATGGCTCGGCTGAGACACGGGGAGCCTAGAGGCAGCTCCTGGCACCTGATGGCTTGGCTGAGACACAGGGGACATAGAGGTGGCTAATGGCACCTGATGGCTCGGCTGAGACACGGTGGGCCTAGAGGTGGCTAATGGCACCTGATGGCTCGGCAGAGACACAGGGGACATAGAGGTGGCTAATGGCACCTGATGGCTCGGCTGAGACACGGGGGTCCTAGAGGCGGCTCATGGCACCTGATGGCTCGGCTGAGACACGGGGGGCCTAGAGATGACTTGTGGCACCTGATGGCTCAGCTGAGACACGGGGGGCCTAGAGGTGGCTTGTGGCACCTGATGGCTCAGCTGAGACACAGGGGAGCCTAGAGGCGGCTCCTGGCACCTGATGGCTCGGCTGAGACACGGGGGTCCTAGAGGCGGCTCCTGGCACCTGATGGCTCGGCTGAGACACTGGGGGGGCCTAAAGACGGCTTGTGGCACCTGATGGCTCGGCTGATACATGGGGGGCCTAGAGTTGGCTTGTGGTACCTGATGCTCGGCTGAGAAACGGGGGGCCTAGAGGTGGCTTGTGGCACCTGATGGCTTGGCTGAGACACGGAGGTCCTAGAGGCGGCTCCTGGCACCTGATGGCTCCACTGACACACGGAAGGCCTAGAGGCGGCTTGTGGAACCTGATGACTCAGCTGAGACACGAAAGGCCTAGAGGCGGCTTGTGGTACCTGATGGCTCGGCTGACACATGGGGGGCCTAGAGTTGGCTTGGGGCACCTGATGGCTTGGCTGAGACAGGGGGCCTAGAGGCGGCTTGTGGCACCTTATGGCTCGGCTGAGACACGGAAGGCCTAGAGGCGCCTTGAGGCACCTGATGGCTCGGCTGAGACACGGGGGACCTAGAGGTGGCTAATGGCACCTGATGGCTCGGCTGAGACACGGTGGGCCTAGAGGTGGCTAATGGCACCTGATGGCTCGGCTGAGACACGGTGGGCCTAGAGGTGGCTAATGGCACCTGATGGCTCGGCTAAGACACGGGGGGCTTAGAGGTGGCTTGTGGCACCTGATGGCTCGGCTGACACATGGGGGGCCTAGAGTTGGCTTGTAGCACCTGATAGCTTGGCTGAGATGGGGGGCCTAGAGGCGGCTTGTGGCACCTGATGGCTCGGCTGAGACACGGAAGGCCTAGAGGTGGCTCCTGGCAGCTGATGGCTCGGCTGAGACATGGAAGGCCTAGAGGTGGCTTATGGCACCTGATGGCTTGACTGACACATGGGGGGCGTAGAGTTAGCTTGTGGCACCGGATGGCTCGGCTGACACATGGGGGGCCTAGAGTTGGCTTGTGGCACCTGATGGCTTGGCTGAGACGGGGGCCTAGAGGCGGCTTGTGGCACCTGATGGCTCGGCTGAGACACAGGGAGCCTAGAGGCGGCTCCTGGCACATGATGGCTCGGCTGAGACACAGGGGGCCTAGAAGCGGCTCCTGGCACTTGATGGCTCGGCTGAGACACGGAAGGCCTAGAGGCGGCTTGTGGCACCTGATGGCTTGGCTAAGACACGGGGGGCCTAGAGGTGGCTTGTGGCACCTGATGGCTCAGCTAAGACACAGAGGGCCTAGAGGTGGCTTGTGGCACCTGATGGCTCGGCTGAGACACGGGGGGCCTAGAGGCGGCTTGTGGCACCTGATGGCTTGGCTGACAGTTGTGGGGCCTAGCGTTGGCTTGTGGCACCTGATGGCTTGGCTAAGACACGGGGGGCCTAGAGGTGGCTTGTGGCACCTGATGGCTCGGCTGAGACACGGGGGCGCCTAGAGGCGGCTCCTGGCACCTGATGGCTCAGCTGAGTCACGGGGGAATCTAGAGGCGGCTCCTGGCACCTGATGGCTCGGCTAATTCACGGAAGGCCTAGAGGCGCCTCCTGGCACCTGATGGCTCGGCTGAGACATGGAAGGCCTAGATGTGGCTTGTGGCACCTGATGGCTCGGCTGACACATGGGGGGCCTAGAGTTGGCTTGTGGCACCTGATAGCTTGGCTGAGATGGGGGGCCTAGAGGCGGCTTGTGGCACCTGATGGCTCGGCTGAGACACGGAAGGCCTAGCGGTGGCTCCTGGCAGCTGATGGCTCGGCTGAGACATGGAAGGCCTAGAGGTGGCTTATGGCACCTGATGGCTTGACTGACACATGGGGGGCGTAGAGTTAGCTTGTGGCACCAGATGGCTTGGCTGAGATGGGGGGCCTAGAGGCGGCTCCTGGCACCAGATGGCTCGGCTGAAACACGGAAGGCCTAGAGTTGGCTTGTGGCACCTGATGCTCGGCTGAGAAACGGGGCTCCTAGAAACATCTCCTGATGGCTTGGCTAAGACGGGGGAAAGTGGTATGTCTAAAGACGGGTCCTATAATTGCTGTTGGAGAAAACAGCGCAAAATAGGGTCTTATCCAAGATAATTGAGGTTAATATAATTAAAATGTACTCACCAGACGGAGCTGATATTCTAGCGTGTAGGATTATCCGCTGCAGCAGATCCACCAGTCACTAGGTGACAGAATTATATAGATGAATTTGATCTGTATGTGGCATTTCCTGAAGAACTCACTGTGCTTGGGAACACGTTGAATAAACCAGACTCTAGTATGTGAATAATTCTGGACCCTCAAGTTATTAGGCGACGCAGATCAAATCCACATTTTTCCCATTCATCTCTAAAGACTGGTCCTGGCACCTGAAGGCCTTTTTCTCCATGTCTGTTGCTCTGCCTCCTGCCATTTATTCTTGACCCGAATGTCATGAACACAGAAATCCCCCCCATCCCTGCGGATTTACAACCTGTGGGCAGAAATCCCCCCATCACTGCGGATTTACAACCTGTGGGGAGAAATCCCCCCATCACTGCGGATATGCAACCTGTGGGCAGAAATCCCCCCATCCCTGCGGATATACAACCTGTGGGCAGAAATCCCCCCCATCCCTGCGGATTTAGTGCTGCATTTAGTGGTGTATATGGGGATCTAGCTCTGGATCTAGTTTTTTTTTTTTTCTTGTGGATCTTGTTGTGGATCTAATATTCTTGATCTAGTTGTCTAGTCTTTGATCCATTTATGGATCTAGTTACAGGTTTACTTGTTTAATTTGCAGATCCAATTTTGGATCTAGTTGACTACTCCTTGATCTAGTTGACTTCTTGCACATCTAGTTGGCTGCTTGCGGATCTAGTCCTGGATCTGTTTTCAACTTGTGGATCTAGTTCTTAATAATAATTTTATTTATATAGCGCCAACATATTCCGCAGCGCTTTACAGTATAGAGGGGATTTGTACAGACAATAGACATTACAGCAAAACAATAAACACAGTTCAAAACCGATACCAAGAGGAGTGAGGGCCCCGATCACCAGATACCAAGAGGAGTGAGGGCCCCGATCACCAGATACAGGAGGAGTGAGGGCCCCGATCACCAGATACCAAGAGGAGTGAGGGCCCCGATCACCAGATACCAAGAGGAGTGAGGGCCCCAATCACCAGATACAGGAGGAGTGAGGGCCCTGCTCACAGATACCAAGAGGAGTGAGGGCCCCGATCACCAGATACCAAGAGGAGTGAGGGCCCCGATCACCAGATACAAGAGGAGTGAGGGCCCCGATCACCAGATACCAAGAGGAGTGAGGGCCCCGCTCACCAGATACCAAGAGGAGTGAGGGCCCTGCTCACCAGATACAGGAGGAGTGAGGGCCCCGATCACCAGATACCAAGAGGAGTGAGGGCCCCGATCACCAGATACAAGAGGAGTGAGGGCCCCGATCACCAGATACAAGAGGAGTGAGGGCCCTGCTCACCAGATACCAAGAGGAGTGAGGGCCCCGATCACCAGATACAGGAGGAGTGAGGGCCCCGATCACCAGATACCAAGAGGAATGAGGGTCCTGCTCGCCAGATACCAAGAGGAGTGAGGGCCCTGCTCACCAGATACAAGAGGAATGAGGGCCCCGATCACCAGATACCAAGAGGAGTGAGGGCCCCGATCACCAGATACCAAGAGGAGTAAGGGCCCCGCTCGCCAGATACCAAGAGGAATGAGGGTCCTGCTCGCCAGATACCAAGAGGAGTGAGGGCCCTGCTGCTCGCAAGATACCAAGAGGAATGAGGGCCCTGCTCACCAGATACAAGAGGAATGAGGGCCCCGATCACCAGATACCAAGAGGAGTGAGGGCCCCGATCACCAGATACCAAGAGGAGTGAGGGCCCCGATCACCAGATACCAAGAGGAGTGAGGGCCCCGATCACCAGATACCAAGAGGAGTGAGGGCCCCGATCACCAGATACCAAGAGGAGTGAGGGCCCCGATCACCAGATACCAAGAGGAGTGAGGGCCCCGATCACCAGATACCAAGAGGAGTGAGGGCCCCGATCACCAGATACCAAGAGGAGTGAGGGCCCCGATCACCAGATACCAAGAGGAGTGAGGGCCCCGATCACCAGATACCAAGAGGAGTGAGGGCCCCGATCACCAGATACCAAGAGGAGTGAGGGCCCCGATCACCAGATACCAAGAGGAGTGAGGGCCCCGATCACCAGATACCAAGAGGAGTGAGGGCCCCGATCACCAGATACCAAGAGGAGTGAGGGCCCCGATCACCAGATACAAGAGGAGTGAGGGCCCTGCTGCTCGCAAGATACCAAGAGGAATGAGGGCCCTGCTCACCAGATAGCAAGAGGAATGAGGGCCCTGCTGCTCACAAGCTTACAAACTATGAGGAAAAGGGGAGACACGAGAGGTGGATGGTAACAATTGCTTTCATTGTTCGGACCAGCCATAGTGTAAGGCTCGGGTGTTCATGTAAAGCTGCATGAACCAGTTAACTGCCTAAGTATGTAATAGTACAGACACAGAGGGCTATTAACTGCATAAAGTGTATGAGAACATGATGCGAGGAACCTGATTATGGTTTACGCTTTTTAAATGGCCAACAGGGATCATTAGGTTAATGCATTGAGGCGGTAGGCCAATCTGAACAAGTGCATTTTTAGGGTACGCTTAAAACTGTGGGGATTGGGGAATAATCGTATTAACCTAGGTAGTGCATTCTAAAGAATTGGCGAACCACGTGGAAAGTCTTGGAGACGGGAGTGGGAGGTTCTGATTAATGAGGATGCTAACCTGAGGTCATTAGCGGAGCGGAGGGCACGGGTAGGATGGTAGACTGAGACCAGGGAGGAGATGTAGGGTGGTGCTGAGCCATGGAGAGCACGGGTAGGGTGGTAGACTGAGACCAGAGAGGAGATGTAGGGTGGTGCTGAGCCATGGAGAGCACGGGTAGGGTGGTAGACTGAGACCAGAGAGGAGATGTAGGGTAGTGCTGAACCATGGAGAGCACAGGTAGGGTGGTAGACTGAGACCAGGGAGGAGATGTAGGGTAGTGCTGAACCATGGAGAGCACGGGTAGGGTGGTAGACTGAGACCAGGGAGGAGATATAGGGTAGTGCTGAACCATGGAGAGCACAGGTAGGGTGGTAGACTGGACCCAGGGAGGAGATGTAGGGTGGTGCTGAGCCATGGAGTGCTTTGTGGATGAGGGTAGTAGTTTTGTACTGGATTCTGGAGTGGATGGGTAGCCAGTGTAATGACTGGCACAAGGTAGAGGCATCGGTGTAACGGTTGGTGAGGAATATGATCCTGGCAGCAGCATTCAGGACAGATTGGAGCGGGGAGAGTTTGGTAAGAGGGAGGCCGGTTAGTAGAGAGTTACAATAGTCCAGACGAGAATGAATAAGTGAAACAGTGAGAGTTTTTGCAGAGTCAAAAGTAAGAAAACGGCGAATTCTAGAAATGTTTTTGAGGTGCAGATAAGAGCGAGCAAGTGATCGGATGTCGGGGGTGAATGAAAGCTCGGAATCAAGTATGACCCCAAGGCAGCGGGCATGTTGCTTGGGAGTAATGGTGGAACCGCACACGGAGATCGCAATGTCGGGCAAAGGTAGGTTAGTAGAGGGAGAAAACACGAGGAGTTCAGTTGTTGACAGGTTCAGTTTCAGATACAGGGAGGACATGATGTTGGAGACAGCGGTAAGACAATCACTGGTGTTTTCTAAAAAGGCAGGCATGAGATCAGGAGAAGAGGAGTATAATTGGGTGTCATCAGCATAGAGATGGTACTGAAAACCAAAGCTACTGATTGTCCAATAGGGGCGGTATACAACGAGAAGAGGAGGGGGCCTAGGACTGATCCTTGAGGAACCCCAACAGTAAGGGGAAGGTGAGAGGAGGAGGAACCAGCAAAACATACAGTGAGATAGGATGAGAACCAGGAGAGAACGGTGTCCTTGAGGCCGATGGAGCGGAGCATATTGAGGAGGAGCTGATGATCCACAGTATCGAATGCTGCGGAGAGATCCAGGAGAATTAGCTTGGAGTAGTGACCATTAGATTTAGCTGTTAGTAGATCATTAAAGACTTTAGTGAGGGCAGTTTCAGTAGAGTGTAAAGAGCGGAAACCGGATTGTAGAGGGTCTAGAAGAGAGTTATCTGAGAGATAGCGGGTAAGACGGGAATGGACCAGGCGTTTGAGGAGTTTGGAGATGAAGGCGAGATTAGAGACAGGTCTAAAGTTAGCGGCAAAGTTTTGGTCAAGGGATTGTTTTTTAAGTAATGGATGTATGATGGCATGCTTAAATGAGAAGGGAAAGATACCGGAAGAGAGAGAGGTTGAATATTTTTGTTAGGTGAGAGGTGACAGCAGGGGAAAGAGATTGGAGGAGATGTGACGGAATGGGGTCACTGGTAGTGATGAGCGAGTGTACTCGTTGCTCGGGTTTTCCCCAGCAATCTCCTCCATCTCATGTCCTGATTCTGCTCTGAAGCATTACAATGAAACCCTGCAATGTGCCCTGGATGAAATTGCTCCTCCTATACATAAAACAACTTGGCAGAGATGGCGACAACCGAATCTAGTAGTGTATTTGCAGATCTGGATCTAGTTTACTACTTTCGATCTATTTCTGCATGTATTTTTCTACTTGCGGATCTAGTTCCGAATGTAGTTGTGAACTTTTGGATCTATTTCTGGATCTAGATTTCTGCATGTGGATGTAGTTTTGGATTTAGTTATGAGTTGAATTTAATTTTTTTTTTGGATCACGTTCTGGATCTAGTTTTTTACTTGTGCATCTAATTCTGGATCATATTTTCTCCTTGGGGATCTAGTTCTGGATCTAGTTCTAGTTTTCTACATTTGGATCTTGTTCTGCATCTAATTTTCTACTTGTGGATTTAGTTTCTTACTTGTGAAAGTATTTATGGGTCTAGTTATCTACTTGTTGATCTACTTGTCTACAAAGGGAACAAAACAACCTGACATCCCTGCAATGGCTTCAGAGCTTAGCGGATGAAAGCAATCGATTGAAAAATGTCTGGTTAACGTGGACCAAGCCTACACGCGATATATGTTTCGGCATTGAACACAGGTCATAATTTGTCTTTTTTCCTCAGCACTTAAGTTACACCCATACACTTCCCCTTGATGACTCCTAACAGGGCTGGCCATGGAATGTGGCTTCAGTTTTAGAAAATTATGAAATTTCTAAAATACACAATATCTTCACTCCTGACGATCTCTGGCAATCTATATCACTGTCATATTTTTTATCGGGATTTTACTTTTCCATAGATAGCGGACAGCAGCCATTCCATGTTTCCTATCTGCCCACTATTGATTTGGGGCTTATAGACATTGTCACGATAATGTGAATATGCCATGTTTGAGTATCTACCTAAAAGTACATTGGCTATTCAGATACACGCTGTGGGCCTTTCCGACCCCCCTCTTCCCACTCTGCCTGTGTGTGTAACCCCAAACCCCTCTTTCTCGAATAATGATAGAACTGGGACAAACACAATTTTTGACATGGGCTTCAGTAGAACTATCAGCTAGTGAGTGTTCTAGGTTCCAGAACCAGCACAATTGAGAAACTGATTACTACGGGACTGGGTCACCCAGCTACCCCATATCTATACTTAAATGAATCCCTATGGCACGCTGAGCATAATGACATGGGTGTCGTCCTTCTACGAGGTTCCTGTGCCAAGATATGCGGGATGTCTTCATAATGCTAAGACAGGGGAGAGTATGCAGCCTCTAAGTGAGGTCACCACAAGGGGAGGGCTTTAGTTTTAGGCTAGGAAATAACTGAGTGAAGCAGCAGCCTTCACGTGTCTTTGTCCGGGGTCTAGCTGAGAGACGGGTGATGCATCTGGATATATGCTCGTCCTTCCCCCACAGCACACAGTTGGCCATGAGATAAGATGACATAACAAAATGAAAGTGATTTTTCAACATTAATCCCTTTTTATTTGTAATTGTATTGTACATACGATATTTGTCTTCTTTATAATATCTTTATATTTCTGTAAACACTGCCTACCTTTCTTGGAGTAAAATATATAAAATTACTAGCTTTGTCTCTCCACGCTCTATAATGTACGGTCACGTCCTCTGAAGTGAATTACGCCACTAATCTGGGTTGGCTCCAGACCAGTTAATAATTAAGAAATTGGAGTAGGTGGAAGCAGAATTTATCCTGTGCATTGGGAGGCATTGTATCGACAGTGGCATTGATAATTATTGTTCCCGCCTGTGTTGGTGTAGTTATATCACCCTTGCTGCAGCGTGCCCAATAGCCACTACATAGCAGGCAGTCTTTCCGGCGACTAATTATCCTAGGTGTAGTACACTGACTGAACTGAGGGTAAGAGGGGTGCCAGAGAGCTGCAGGTTCCAGACCAGAACTGGGAAGTGGGATATAGATAAATCCCCTTCAGAAAGAACCAGCGGGCAACCAAACAGGTATGAGTGGTGGGGATGATAAAGGTATCTTCCCCGTGAACCGTGACAGGCATTTCTCACAGTTACGGGAAGAATGTGCATATTTTTTCATAAGTCCCATCAGTATCTGATTAATACCCCAATATTCATAGCTGCGCCTTGGGAGGGTCTTTCATCATAGCAGCTCATCCCTCTTCAATCCACAAACCTGACTCTGTTTCCCACAATCGATATCCTGTTTCAACCTTTTGGTCACCGCCGATAATCCCAGCCTCAAAGTGAGCTGTAAGTAGTTTTATCACTTCTTAGCTGTACACGATTTCCTATTTTCCCCCATGTTAAACATGTGGCCCTATTACCCACAAGTGGTTTCCATTGTCGGCTCTTTCTCCTTAAGATCTTTACACGAGAGTAGGGGGTGAATGCCCCCTTCCCTGCAGTGGTCTTTAGGGACTTTAATATTTCTATGACCTCCTGCATGACAGCAAATTGTCCATCTGAGGTAAAGGAAGGTTCACAGGTGACACAAAATGCAGACCTAGCAAAAGCCAGATCTCTAGCCAGAGGACGGCAAACGTCTCCAAGGAGTGGAATCCTGAACCTCTCGGCAGGTGCCTCCTCCACACATCGCCCCGGAGAGGGCATCTCGCCCTGACCCTGGAATAAGCCTCCGTGGCTCATTCATGGCTCCTGGGTTTTGGCCTCACGTACGTTACACATCTCTTCTGTATGTGACAAACGGTCTGTGCCTACTTCAGATGGAGGATCTCATATTGACGGACTTGTGTGGTCTTGGCCAGGATGCCACTGGTCTCAGGTGTTTGTCTGCACACTTTTTTAACAGATTGACATCCTGGAATTCAATGGATTGGAAGAAAAAAATAAAATTAGCAGTGCTATGTGAAGCCACGCATGATCTTAGAGCAGAGCCGCCGAAGCTGATGGAAATGGATGAAGCCGGCACCAGGCTCATTACAGGATTACTTTCTACAAAAGTGTCTCTCCGGGGAGCGCGTTTTACAGCTCAAGAGCCTGCGCAGGAATGGCAGCCTGTCCTATATTGTTCTTGGAGGTGGCATAGCTGCTTCGGTATTTCCAGCCTTGCCAACTGTCTGTGCTACAAAAAGAGATATTTCCGCAGGCAGTTCTTAAGGGTGTGAAACCAGCAAGGAACGCTTGGCTGACTGCTCCCTTGGGCTTGCCACCCAGGGAAATGTGAAGACGTGAATCTTTAAATATTCAGGAATTCTAGGTTAACCCATTTTGCAGGACAGATTAAAGTCAACATGTTTCTCACATACCTGTGGGTTCATTATCTGGGAGAGCGATGGGTGATGTACGGAGAATGGAGACTAAAACAACCTGGTGTAGATGTGGCACCTGGTGATGGTGGAATCATCGGCAGTGTAGTGTAGATGTGGCACCTGGTCATGGTAGAGTTACCGGAGGTGTGGTGTAGATGTGGCACCTGATGGTGGAATCATCGGCAGTGTGGTGTAGATGTGGCACCTGGTGATGGTGCAGTTACTGGAATTGTGATGTAAATGTGATACCTGGCGTGATGCAGTTACTGGCGGTGTGGTGTAGATGAGACACTTGGTGATGGTTGAATCGCCGGCAGTGTAGTGTAGATGTGACTCTGGTGATGGTGGAATCATCGGCAGTGTAGTGTAGATGTGGCACCTGGTCATGGTAGAGTTACTGGAGGTGTGGTGTAGATGTGGCACCTGGTGATGGTGGAATCATCGGCAGTGTAGTGTAGATGTGGCACCTGGTGATGGTGGAATCACCGGCAGTGTGGTGTAGATGTGGCACCTGGTGATGGTGGAATCATCGGCAGTGTAGTGTAGATGTGGCACCTGGTGATGGTGGAGTTACTGGAGGCATGGTGTAGATGTGACACCTGGTGATGGTTGAATCACCGGCAGTGTAGTGTAGATGTGACACCTGATGATGGTGGAATCATCAGCGATGTGGTGTAGATGTGATACCTGGTGATGCAGTTACTGGTGGTGTGGTTTAGATGTGGCACCTGGTGATGGTGGAATCATCGGCAGTGTACTATAGATGTGACACCTGGTGAAGGTGGAATCATCAGCGGTGTGGTGTAGATGTGATACCTGGTGATGATGCAGTTACTGGCAGTGTGGTGTAGATGTGACAACTGGTGAAGGTGGAATCATCGGTAGTGTAGGGACACCTGGTGAAGGTGGAATCATCAGCGGTGTGGTGTAGATGTGGCACCTGGTGATGATGCAGTTACTGGTGGTGTGGTGTAGATGTGGCACCTAGTGATGGTGGAACCACCGGCAGTGTGGTCTAGATGTGGCACCTGGTGATGGTTGAATCATGGGCAGTGTAGTGTAAATGTGGCACCTGGTGATGGTGGAGTTACTGGAGGTGTGGTGTAGATGTGGCACCTGGTGATGGTTGAATCATGGGCAGTGTAGTGTAGATGTGGCACCTGGCATGATGCAGTTACTGGCGGTGTGGTGTAGATGTGACACCTGGTGATGGTTGAATCATCAGCGATGTGGTGTAGATGTGGCACCTGGTGATGGTGGAGTTACTGGAGGTGTGGTGTAGATGTGGCACCTTGTGATGGTGGAATTATCGGCAGTGTACTATAGATGTGACACCTGGTGAAGGTGGAATCATCAGCGGTGTGGTGTAGATGTGATACCTGGTGATGCAGTTACTGACAGTGTGGTGTAGATGTGACAACTTTTGAAGGTGGAATCATCGATAGTGTAGTGACACCTGGTGAAGGTGAAATCATCAGCGGTGTGGTGTAGATGTGGCACCTTGTGATGATGCAGTTACTGGTGGTGTGGTGTAGATGTGGCACCTGGTGATGGTGGAATCACCGGCAGTGTGGTGTAGATGTGGCACCTGGTGATTGTAGAATCATCGACAGCGTGGTGTAGATGTGGCACCTGGTGATGGTTGAATCACCGGCAGTGTAGTGTAGATGTGATGATGCAGTTACTGGCAGTGTGGTGTAGATGTGACAACTGGTGAAGGTGGAATCATCGATAGTGTAGTGACGCCTGGTGAAGGTGAAATCAGCGGTTTGGTGTAGATGTGGCACCTGGTGATGATGCAGTTACTGGTGGTGTGGTGTAGACGTGGCACCTGGTGATGGTGGAACCACCTGCAGTGTGGTGTAGATGTGGCACCTGGTGATGGTAGAATCATCGACAGTGTGGTGTAGATGTGGTATCTGGTGATTGTGCAGTTAGTGTGGTGTAGATGTGGCACCTGGTGATTGTGCAGTTACTGGTGGTGTGGTGTAGATGTGACACCTGGTGAAGGTGGAATAATTAGCTGTGTGGTGTAGATGTGGCACCTAGTGAAGATGCAGTTACTGGCAGGGTGGTATAGATGTGGCATCTGGTGATGGTGCAGTTACTGGCAGTGTGGTGCAGATATGGCACCTGGTGTCACGATTCACACCGTGACCATCACCCCCCACGTCACGGATCGGTGTGACTTTAGGCCAACAGACAGCTATCACATGTGCAGGGGGGCTTATCTTGGTTATCCCTCCACTGCTACAATGTGATGAAAACACACACAAGGCTATTGACCTCTTAGTTTACAGCAGGGGCTTATTTTAGGTATCCCATTGCTCTTCAATATACCACGAACTGCAGGGATTTATGTATATCCCGCTTACAGTTCCGCTTGAAAACTTGCAGCTCTCTGGCGCCCCCCCTCACCCTCAGGTCAGACTAGGTACTTCACCTAGGGTAATTAGTCGCCAGAAAGGCTACCTGCTATGTACTGGCTATCGGGCACGCTGCCGCGAGGCAATATAGCTACTCCCACTCAGGCAGGAACAATAATTATCAACGCCGCAGTCGCTACGACTCCCAAAGGCACAGCACACGGTATGCTGCCACCAGCTTCGATTAAACGGGTCCAAAGCTAACCCAAAACAGTAGCGTAATTCCCTTCAGAAGACTTAGGATATGTTTTAGAGCAGGAAGAACGAAAACTAGTAATTTATATATTTTACTCCGAAAGAAGGCAGTGTTTATAAAAAGGCATATAAAGATGTTACAATATGAGACAATTGAAAATATGTACAAAGGTAATTATAAAAATAACAGGGGTTAAATGAGAAATTAACACTTACATGTTCATGTCATTTCAGACAGAACCAGGCTAGTGGGCGGAGCTCCCAAATGTCCCAATGCATCAGGACTGGCAGTGAGGGCTCCTCTGGAAAGACTCAGACTAAGGCTGCCGTCACACTAGCAGTATTTGGTCAGTATTTTACATCAGTATTTGTAAGCCAAAACCAGGAGTGAGTGATAATTGCAGAAGTGATGCATATATTTCTATTATACTTTTCCTCTATTTGTTCCACTCCTGGTTTTGGCTTACAAATACTGAGGTAAAATACTGACCAAATACTGCTAGTGTGATGGCAGCCTAAGACTGAAGGCTGGGTTAAGGGTAGAGACTTTTAAACCCCAGCCTCGTGACATCACTAAAGGGGTTGGTTTCCTCTGACCCTCCCATCTCCTCAAACATACCAAATTTAACACAAAGTTTTATAATGCTCGTATCTCCGCTCCAGAACATGCCAGAATTCCAGCACACCCCTCATTCAGCTTATTTTAAAATTGGCTTTCTAATGAAACCAAATTTGGGCTTGATGGGATACATAGTTCCAGAGAAATCCATACTCTGTCCCTGTTGGAACTAGAAGCCCGCACTTACCGTGGCTGATAGATGGAGATTCACAAACTGGACTTATTATTTTCCTAGCCTAAACCGTTGGCCCAATATCTCACTATAATGGAACAAAGGACTTCTTGCCTTTAAAGGAGGAAATCAGACCAGTTTCTGCTGGAGGAAGGTTTGAGCCAACACAAGCGATCGTAAAAATTCTTTTGGAAAGTGCATTTGAACAGCAAAATGGATTGCTGTTAAGGGGAACTAGAGAAAAAAAAATCTATAAATGTTCAGCATAGCGAGTGTGAGCGAGCTGAGTGTGACCAGAGCGTAAGTGTGAACGGCGGTAAGTGTGACTTATGATTCAGTGACTTTGGATTCAGGGAGTTTCCAAGGGAGGAATTGCTGTCTGTTTTTTATTAATACTTTGTATTTATTTATTTTTATTATTTAACTTTTCTGTCTGGTGCAATCCCAATTAGGAAATGTGCTCCACTCTTGTTAATGCCATCCAGTGCACATCTTGCCACATGTATGCAATCCTTGAGCAGCCGATCGAGGGTACATACTGCTGTGCGAGATATGATCACGTTGTGCATTTGGAAACCCAGATTCTGAATTTAAATGTGCAGCTGGCAACACTGAGATCCATAGACAATATGGAGAGGAGTCCTCTGCTCACGGAGCAGACGCTCAATGGGATAGATGAGGGGGGGATGGTAGGATGGAGCTGCAGGATGGTGAAGTAGCAAGCTGGGTGACAGTTAGGAAGCGGGGTAGAGGGAAGAGTGCCAGGGAGGCTAGTCCTGATCTGGAACACCCCAATAAGTTTGCTAAGTTGGCAGATGAGGGGGGTGCCAGTACAGGGGTAGCACTGCTGCAGCCAGGCATGTCCTCTGAAAGCCGGAGGAGTGACTGCTCCAGTAAGGAGGGAAATAGGAGAGCAGGGCAGGCCAGACAGGTGCTGGTAGTGGGGGACTCAATTATTAGGGGAACAAATAGGGCAATCTGTCACAAAGACAGGGATCGTCGAACGGTGTGCTGCCTACCTGGCGCTCGAGTCCGACACATCGCTGATCGGGTGGACAGATTACTGGGAGGGACTGGTGAGGACCCAGCGGTCATGGTGCACATTGGCACAAATGACAAAGTTAGAGGTAGGTGGAAGGTCCTTGAAGATGATTTCAGGGAATTAGGCTGCAAGCTGAAAGCAAGGACCTCCAACGTGGTATTTTCCGAAATACTGCCTGTACCACGTGCCACGCCAGAGAGGCAACGGGAGATTAGGGAGGTTAATAAGTGGCTCAAGAGTTGGTGTAGGAAAGAGGGGTTTGGGTTCCTGCAGAACTGGGCCGACTTCTCAGTTGGCAACAGGCTCTACGCTAGGGACGGGCTGCACCTCAATGGGGAGGGTGCAGCTGTGCTGGGGGAGAAAATGGCTAGAAGGTTGGAGGATTGTTTAAACTAGGAATTGGGGGGGAGGGTATTCATTTTATAGGAGGGGAAGATAGTGCAGACAGAGACCTGGGCACAAATACGGAAGTTGGGGGTGGCGGTGGCATGGGGGGTGGGCTTAAACAGTTAATAATTTAAGAAAGAATAGAGGTACAGAGAGGAACATCAAGTGCATGTATACTAATGCCAGAAGCCTCGCCAACAAAATGGAGGAATTAGAACTAATGTTGTTGGAGCATAATTATGACATGGTGGGGATATCTGAGACGTGGCTGGATGAGAGCCATGACTGGGCTGTTACCTTGCAGGGCTATAGTCTGTTCAGAAATGACCGTACAGATAAGCGAGGGGGTGGGGTGTGTCTATATGTAAAATCATCCTTAACCCCTTAATCCCATATGACGTACTATCCCGTCCAGGTGACCTGGGACTTAATTCCCATGGACGGGATAGTACGTCATATGCGATCGGCCGCGCTCACGGGGGGAGCGCGGCCGATCGCGGCCGGGTGTCAGCTGCCTATCGCAGCTGACATCCGGCACTATGTGCCAGGAGCGGTCACGGACCGCTCCCGGCACATTAACCCCCGGCACACCGCGATCAAAGATGATCGCGGTGTGCCGGCGGTGCAGGGAAGCATCGCGCAGGGAGGGGGCTCCCTGCGGGCTTCCCTGAGACGATCGGTACACGGTGATGTGCTCACCGTGTACCGAGCGTCTTCTCCCTGCAGTCCCCGGATCCAAAATGGCCGCCGGGCTGCATCCGGGTCCTGCAGGGAGCACTTCCGGGTCAGGATCAGGCTGCAGCTGCAGCTCTAATCCTGCCCGGCTGTATGTCAGATCACCGATCTGATAGAGTGCTGTGCACACTGTCAGATCGGTGATCTGTGATGTCCCCCCCTGGGACAAAGTGAAAAAGTAAAAAAAAAAATTTCCACACTTGTAAAAAAAAAAATAAAAAAAAAATTCCTAAATAAAGCAGAAAAAAAAAAATATTATTCCCATAAATACATTTCTTTACATAAAAAAAAACAAAAAAACAATAAAAGTACACATATTTAGTATCGCCGCGTCCGTAACGACCCGACCTATAAAACTGGCCCACTAGTTAACCCCTTCAGTGAACACCGTAAGAAAAAAAAAAAAAAAACGAGCCAAAAAACAACGCTTTATTATCATAACGCTGAACAAAGAGTGGAATAACACGCGATCAAAAAGACGGATATAAATAACCATGTTACCTCTGAAAACGTCATCTTGTCCCGCAAAAAACGAGCCGCCATATAGCATCATAACCAAAAAAATAAAAAAGTTATAGTCCTCTGAATAAAGCGATGCCAAAATAATTATTTTTTCTATAAAATAGCTTTTATCGTATAAAAGCGCCAAAACATAAAAAAAATGATATAAATGAGGTGTCGCTGTAATCGTACTGACCCGAAGAATAAAACTGCTTCATCAATTTTACCAAACGCGGAACGGTATAAACGCCTCCCCCAAAAGAAATTCATGAATAGCTGGTTTTTGGTCATTCTGCCTCACAAAAAAATCGGAATAAAAAGCGATCAAAAACTGTCACGTGTCCGAAAATGTAACCGATAAAAACGTCAACTCGTCCCGCAAAAAACAAGACCTCACATGACTCTGTGGACCAAAATATGGAAAAATTATAGGTCTCAAAATGTGGAGACGCAAAAACTTTTTTGCTATAAAAAGCGTCTTTTAGTGTGTGACGGCTGCCAATCATAAAAATCCGCTAAAAAACTCGCTATAAAAGTAAATCAAACCCCCCTTCATCACCCCCTTAGTTAGGCTAGGTTCACATTGCGTTAATGGGTTAACGCTAACGGACAGCGTTGCACGGCGAAAATGTCACAATTAACGCCGTGCAACGGGTCCGTTAGCACAACCATTGACAGCAATGTGATTTTCAGGTGTAGCGCATCGCTAGAGCGTGCCATTTTCGGCTCGCGCTAGCAAGGTGCCATTCTTTTGTGGCGCGCCTCAGACGCTGCTTGCAGCGTCCGCGGCGCGCCCGAGGTCCGATCCCCGATCTTCCAGAGCGGGGACGTTAACGCGACCACTAAACACGACACCTAAAAAGACATTGTGTTAGCGCAATCCGCTAGTGCTAAACGGATTTCCCTAACGCAATGTGAACCTAGCCTTAGGGAAAAATAATAAAATTAAAAAAAATGTATTTATTTCCATTTTCCGGTTAGGGTTAGGGTTAGGGTTAGGGTTAGGGCTAGGGTTGGGGCTAGGGTTAGGGTTTGGATTACATTTACGGTTGGGATTAGGGTTGGGATTAGAATTAGGGGTGTGTCTGGGTTAGGTGTGTGGTTAGGGTTACAGTTGGGATTAGTGTTAGTGGTGCGTTTGGATTAGGGTTTCATTTATAATTGGGGGGTTTCCACTGTTTAGACACATCAGGGGCTCTCCAAACGCGACATGGCGTCCGATCTCAATTCCAGCCAATTCTGCATTGAAAAAGTAAAACAGTGCTCCTTCACTTCCGAGCTCTCCCGTGTGCCCAAACAGGGGTTTACCCCAACATATGGGGTATCAGCGTACTCGAGACAAATTGGACAACAACTTTTTGGGTCCAAGTTCTCTTGTTATCCTTGGGAAAATAAAAATTTGGGGGGCTAAAAATCATTTTTGTGGGAAAAAAAAGGATTTTTATTTTCACGGCTCTGCGTTGTAAACTGTAG
Source organism: Ranitomeya imitator (assembly GCF_032444005.1). Taxonomy (NCBI): domain Eukaryota; kingdom Metazoa; phylum Chordata; class Amphibia; order Anura; family Dendrobatidae; genus Ranitomeya; species Ranitomeya imitator. The sequence goes on from NC_091291.1 coordinate 149,779,411, forward strand.
TGAAACACTTGGGGGTTCAAAGTTTTCACAACACATCTAGATAAGTTCCATGGGAGGTCTAGTTTCCAATATGGGGTCACTTGTGGGTGGTTTCTACTGTTTGGGTACATCAGGGGCTCTGCAAATGCAACGTGACGCCTGCAGACCAATCCATCTAAGTCTGCATTCCAAATGGCGCTCCTTCCCTTCCGAGCTCTGCCATGAGCCCAAACAGTGGTTCCCCCCCACATATGGGGTATCAGCGTACTCAGGACAAATTGAACAACAACTTTTGGTGTCCAATTTATTCTGTTACCCTTGTAAAAATACAAAGCTGGGGGCTAAAAAATCATTTTTGTGAAAAAAAAAAAGAATTTTTATTTTCACGGGTCTGCGTTATAAACTGTAGTGAAACACTTAGGGGTTCAAAGTTCTCACAACACATCTAGATAAGTTCCATGGGAGGTCTAGTTTCTAATATGGGGTCACTTGTGGGGGGTTTGTACTGTTTGGGTACATCAGGGGCTCTGCAAATGCAACGTGACTCCTGCAGACCAATCCATCTAAGTCTGCATTCCAAATGGCGCTCCTTCCCTTCCGAGCTCTGCCATGCGCCCAAACAGTGGTTCCCCCCCACATATGGGGTATCAGCGTACTCAGGACAAATTGGACAACAACTTTTGGGGTCCAATTTATTATGTTACCCTTGTGAAAATACAAAACTGGGGGCTAAAAAATTTTTGCGAAAAAAAAATAAATTTATTTTAACGGCTCTGCGTTATAAACTGTAGTGAAACACTTGGGGGTTCAAAGCTCTCAAAACACATCTAGATAAGTTCCTTAGAGGGTCTAGTTTCCAAAATGGTGTCACTTGTGGGGGTTTTTAATGTTTAGGCACATCAGGGGCTCTCCAAACCAACATGGCGTCCCATCTTAATTCTAGTCAATTTTGCATTGAAAAGTCAAATGGTGCTCCTTCCCTTCCGAGCTCTGCTATGCACCCAAAAAGTGGTTTACCCCCACATATGGGGTATCGTCGCACTCAGGACAAATTGCACAACAACTTTTGTGGTCTAATTTCTTCTCTTACCCTTGGGAAAATAAAAAATTGGGGGCGAAAAGATCATTTTTGTGAAAAAATAAGATTTTTTATTTTTACGGCTCTGCATTATAAACTTCTGTGAAGCACTTGTTGGGTCAAAGTGCTCACCACACATCTAGATAAGTTCCTTAAGGGGTCTACTTTTCAAAATGGTGTCACTTGTGAGGGGTTCCAATGTTTAGGCACATCAGGGGCTCTCCAAACGCAACATGGCGTCCCATCTCAATTCCAGTCAATTTTGCATTGAAAAGTCAAATGGCGCTCCTTTCCTTCCGAGCTCTGCCATGCGCCCAAACAGTGGTTTACCCCCACATATGGGGTATCGTCGCACTCAGGACAAATTGCACAACAACTTTTGTGGTCTAATTTCTTCTCTTACCCTTGGGAAAATAAAAAATTGGTGGCGAAAAGATTATTTTTGTGAAAAAATATGATTTTTTATTTTTACGGCTCTGCATTATAAACTTCTGTGAAGCACTTGTTGGGTCAAAGTGCTCACCACACCTCTAGATAAGTTCCTTAAGGGGTCTACTTTCCAAAATGGTGTCACTTGTGGGGATTTCAATGTTTAGGCACATCAGGGGCTCTCCAAACGCAACATGGCATCCCATCTCAATTCCAGTCAATTTTGCATTGAAAAGTAAAATGGCGCTCCTTCCCTTCCGAGCTCTGCCATACGCCCAAACAATGGTTTACACCCATATACGGGGTATCGGCGTACTCAGGACAAATTGGCCAACAATTTTTGAGGTTCAATTTCTTCTCTTACTCTTGGGAAAATAAAAAATTGGGGGCGAAAAGATCATTTTTGTGAAAAAATATGATTTTTTATTTTTACGGCTCTGCATTATAAACTTCTGTGAAGCAATTGGTGGGTCAAAGTGGTCACCACACATCTAGATAAGTTCCTTAGGGTGTCTACTTTCCAAAATGGTGTCACTTGTGGGGGGTTTCAATGTTTAGGCACATCAGTGGCTCTCCAAACGCAACATGGTGTCCCATCTCAATTCCTGTCAATTTTGCATTTAAAAGTCAAATGGCGCTCCTTCCCTTCCGAGCTCTGCCATGCGCCCAAACAGTGGTTTACCCCCACATATGGGGTATCAGCGTACTCAGTACAGATTGTACAACAATGTTTGGCATCCATTTTATCCTGTTACCCTTGGTAAAATAAAACAAATTGGAGCTGAAATAAATTTTGTGTGAAAAAAAGTTAAATATTCATTTTTATTTAAACATTCCAAAAATTCCTGTGAAACCCCTGAAGGGTTAATAAACTTCTTGAATGTGGTTTTGAGCACCTTGAGGGGTGCAGTTTTTAGAATGGTGTCACACTTGGGTATTTTCTATCATATAGACCCCTCAAAATGACATCAAATGAGATGTGGTCCCTAAAAAAAAATGGTGTTGTAAAAATGAGAAATTGCTGGTCAACTTTGAACCCTTATAACTCCCTAACAAAAAAAAATTTTGGTTCCAAAATTGTGCTGATGTAAAGGAGACATGTGGGAAATGTTACTTATTAAGTATTTTGCGTGACATATCTCTGTGATTTAAGGGCATAAAAATTTAAAGTTGGAAAATTGCGAAATTTTCAAAATTTTCGCCAAATTTCCGTTTTTTTCACAAATAAACGCAAGTTATATCGAATAAATGTTACTACTAAAATGAAGTACAATATGTCACGAGAAAACAATGTCAGAATCGCCAAGATCCGTTGAAGCGTTCCAGAGTTATAACCTCATAAAGGGACAGTGGTCAGAATTGTAAAAATTGGCCCGGTCATTAACGTGCAAACCACCCTCGGGGCTTAAGGGGTTAAAACCCATCCTGCGCGATAATATAGGTGAATTTAATGAAAATGTAGAGTCCCTGTGGGTGGAGATAAGGGGAGGGGGAAAAATAATAAATTACTGATAGGGGTTTGTTATAAATCTCCAAAAATAATGGAAGCAACAGAGAATATCCTCGTAAAGCAAATAGATGAAGCTGCGACTCAAGGAGAAGTCATTATTATGGGGGACTTCAACTACCCTGAAATAGATTGGGGAACAGAAACCTGCAGTTCCAGCCAAGGTAATCGGGGTCTGACAACTATGAGACAATTACCTCTGACAACTGGTTCAGGACCCAACAAGAAGGGGGCACTGCTAGACCTAATATTAACCAACAGGCCAGACCGCATAGCAAATATAAGGGTTGGGGGTCACTTGGGGAATAGCGATCACAAAATAATAAGTTTTCATGTATCCTTTAACCCCTTCATGACCCAGCCTATTTTGACCTTAACCCCTTAGCGACCGCCGATACGCCTTTTAACGGCGGCCGCTAAGGGTACTTAAACCACAGCGCCGTTAATTAACGGCGCTGTGGAAAAAGTGTATAGCGCCCCCCACAGGCCGATTTTCTCCGGGGTCTCGGCTGCCGAGGGTAGCCGAGACCCCAGAGAACATGATTCGGGGGGTTTTTAACCCTCCCCGCATTTGCGATCGCCGGTAATTAACCGTTTACCGGCGATCGCAGAAAAAAAAAAAAAAAAAAAAGCGATCTCTTTTTAATTTCTCTGTCCTCCGATGTGATCGCACATCGGAGGACAGAGAAAAGGGGTCCCAGGTGGCCCCCCAATACTCACCTAGCTCCCCCGATGCTCCTCGTGTCTCCCGGTGGGCGCCGCCATCTTCAAAATGGCGGGCGCATGCGCAGTGCGCCCGCCGGCCGGCACCGGGAGAATCTTTGGGGTCTCGGCTGCCTGGGGTAGCCGAGACCCCAAAGAGCATGATCGGGGGTCGGTTTTAGCGACCCCTGTTTTGCGATCGCCGGTAATTAACTGTTTACCGGCGACCGCAAAAAAAAAAAAAGTAAAGTGTAATTCTCTGTCCTCTGATGTGATCGCACATCAGAGGACAGAGAAATAGGGGGATTCGGGGACCCTAGCATACTCACCTAGGTCCCTGGATCCTCTTGCTGCTCCTCCTGGCCGCCGGCAGAAGAACATGGCGGACGCATGCCCAGTGCGCCCGCCATCTGTCTCCATCTGCCGGCCGGCAGGAGAACAGCAGTTAGGGCTAAAATTAGGGTTAGGGGTAGGGTTAGGGTTAGGGGTAGGGTTAGGGGTAGGGTTAGGGTTTGGGTTAGGGGTAGGGTTAGGGTTAGGTTAGGGGTAGGGTTAGGGTTAGGTTAGGGGTAGGGTTAGGGGTAGGGTTAGGGGTAGGGTTAGGGGTAGGGTTAGGGGTAGGGTTAGGGTAGGGGTAGGGTTAGGGCTAGGGTTAGGTTAGGGGTAGGGTTACGGCTAGGGTTAGGTTAGGGGTAGGGTTAGGTTAGGGTTAGGGGTAGGGTTACAGCTAGGGTTAGGTTAGGGGTAGGGTTAGGGGTAGGGTTAGGGGTAGGGTTGGGGCTAAATTTAGGGTTAGGGTTGGGGCTAAATTTAGGGTTAGGGTTGGGGCTAAATTTAGGGTTGGGCTTCTTTCACACTTACGTCGGTACGGGGCCGTCGCAATGCGTCGGCCCGACATACCGACGCACGTTGTGAAAATTGTGCACAACGTGGGCAGCAGCTGTAGTTTTTCAACGCATCCGCTGCCCAATCTATGTCCTGGGGAGGAGGGGGCGGAGTTACGGCCACGCATGCGCGGTCAGAAATGGCGGATGCGACGTACAAAAAAACGTTTCATTGAACGTTTTTTTGTGCCGACGCTCCGCCAAAAAACAACTGATCCAGTGCACGACGGACGCGACGTGTGGCCATCCGTCACGATCCGTCGGCAATACTATGGGCAAAAAACGCATCCTGCGGGCACATTTGCAGGATCCGTTTCTTGTCCAAAACGACGGATTGCGACGGAATGCCAAACAACGCAAGTGTGAAAGTAGCCTTAGGGCTAGGGTTAGGGTTGGGGCTAAAGTTAGGGCTAGGGTTGGGGCTAAAGTTAGGGTTAGAGCTGGGATTAGGTTTAGGGTTTGGATTAGGGTTGGTATTAGGGTTAGGGTTGGCATTAGGGTTACGCTTGGGATTAGGGTTAGGTTTGGGATTAGGGTTAAGGTTAGGGTTGTGATTAGGGGTGTATTGGGATTAGGGTTAGGGTTGAGATTAGGATTAGGGGTGTGTTGGATTTAGGGTTTTGATTAGGGTTATGGTTAGGGTTGACATTAGGGTTGTTTTGGGGTAAGGGTTGTGATTATGGTTAGGGTTAGTGATTAGGATTATGGATCAGGTTGGGATTAGGGTTAGGGGTTGGAGCTAGAATTGGGGGGTTTCCACTGTTTAGGTACATCAGGGGGTCTCCAAACACGACAGCCAATTTTGCGCTCAAAAAGTCAAATGGTGCTCCCTCCCTTCTGAGCTCTGCCGTGCGCCCAAACAGTGGGTTACCCCCACATATGGGGCATCAGCGTACTCGGGATAAATTGGACAACAACTTCTGGGGTCCAATTTCTCTTGTTACCCTTGTGAAAATAAAAACTTGGGGGCTACAAAATCTTTTTTGTGAAAAAAAAAAATATTTTTTATTTTCACGACTCTGCATTCTAAACTTCTGTGAAGCACTTGGGCATTCAAAGTTCTCACCACACATCTAGATAAGTTCCTTGGGGGGTCTAGTTTCCAAAATGGGGTCACTTGTGGGGGGTTACTACAGTTTAGGTATATCAGGGGCTCTGCAATCGCAACATAATGCCCACAGACCATTCTATCAAAGTCTGCATTCCAAAAAGGCGCTCCTTCCCTTCCGAGCTCTGCCGTGCGCCCAAACAGTGGTTTACCCCCACATATGGCACATCAGCGTACTCGGGATAAATTGGACAACTATTGCAGTCCAATTTCTCCTGTTACCCTTGTGAAAATAAAAACTTGGGGGCTACAAAATCTTTTTTGTGAAAAAAAAAAATATTTTTTATTTTCACGACTCTGCATTCTAAACTTCTGTGAAGCACTTGGGCATTCAAAGTTCTCACCACACATCTAGATAAGTTCCTTGGGGGGTCTAGTTTCCAAAATGGGGTCACTTGTGGAGGGTTTCTACTGGTTAGGTACATCAGGGGCTCTCCAAACGCAACATAATACCCGCAGACCATTCTATCAAAGTCTGCATTCCAAAACGGCGCTCCTTCCTTCCGAGCTCTGCCGTGCGCCCAAACAGTGGTTTACCCCCACATATGGGGTACCAGCATACTCAAGACAAATTGGACAACAACTTTTGGGGTCCAATTTCTCTTGTTACCCTTGTAAAAATAAAAACTTGGGGGCTACAATATCTTTTTTGTGGAAAAAAAAAATATTTTTTATTTTCACGGCTCTGCATTATAAACTTCTGTGAAGCACTTGGGCATTCAAGGTTCTCATCACACATCTAGATAAGTTCCATGGGGGGTCTAGTTTCCAAAATGGGGTCACTTGTGGGGGATTTCTACTGTTTAGGCACATCAGGGGCTCTCCAAACGCGACATGGCGTCCGATCTCAATTCCAGCCAATTCTACATTGAAAAAGTAAAACGGCACTCCTTCTCTTCCAAGCTCTGCGGTGCGCCCTAGCAGTGGTTTACCCCCACATATTGGGTATCAGCGTACTCAGGAGAAATTGCACAACAACTTTAGTGGTCTAATTTCTCCTGTTACCCTTGTGAAAATAAAAATTTGTGGGCAAAAATATCATTTTTGTGTAAACAAAAGCGATTTTTTTATTTTCACGGCTCTACGTTATAAACTTCTGTGAAGCACTTGGGGGTTCAAAGTGCTCGCCACACATCTAGATAAGTTCCTTAAGGGGTCTAGTTTCCAAAATGGTGTCACTTGTGGGGGGTTTCCACTGTTTAGGCACATCAGGGGCTCTCTAAACGTGACATGGCGTCCGATCTCAATTCCAGCCAATTCTGCATTGAAAAAGTCAAACGGCGCTCCTTCACTTCTAAGTTCTGCGGTGCGCCTTAACAGTGGTTTACCCCCACATATGGGGTATTGGCGTGTTCAGGAGAAATTGCGTAACAAAATTTATGGTTACATTTCTGTTTTTACACTTGTGAAAATAAAAAAAATGGTTCTGAATTAAGATGTTTGCAAAAAAAAAGTTAAATGTTCATTTTTTCCTTCCACATTGTTTCAGTTCCTGTGAAGCACGTAAAGGGTTAATAAACTTCTTGAATGTGGTTTTGAGCACCTTGAGGGGTGCAGTTTTTAGAATGGTGTCACACTTCATTATTTTCTATCATATAGACCCCTCAAAATGACTTCAAATGTGATGTGGTCCCTAAAAAAAAATGGTGTTGTAAAAATGAGAAATTGCTGGTCAACTTTTAACCCTTATAACTCCCTAACAAAAAAAAATTTTGTTTCCAAAATTGTGCTGATGTAAAGTAGACATGTGGGAAATGTTATTTATTAACTATTTTTCGTGACATATCTCTCTGATTTAAGGGCATAAAAATACAAAGTTTGAAAATTGCAAAATTTTAAAAATTTTCGCCATATTTCCGTTTTTTTCATAAATAATCGCAAGTAATATCGAAGAAATGTTACCACTAACATGAAGTACAATATGTCACGAAAAAGCAATCTCAGAATCAGCGGGATCCGTTGAAGCGTTCCAGAGTTATAACCTCATAAAGTGACAGTGGTCAGAATTGCAAAGATTGGCTCGGTCATTAAGTACCAAATTGGCTCTGTCACTAAGGGGTTAAAGACCTTGCCGTTTTTTGCAATTCTGACCAGTGTCCCTTTATGAGGTAATAACTCAGGAACGCTTCAATGGATCCTAGCGGTTCTGAGATTGTTTTTTCGTGACATATTGGGCTTCATGTTAGTGGTAAATTTAGGTCAATAAATTATGCGTTTATTTGTGATAAAAACGGAAATTTGGCGAAAATTTTGAAAATTTCGCAATTTTCACATTTTGAATTTTTATTCTGTTAAACCAGAGAGTTATGTGACACAAAATAGTTAATAAATAACATTTCCCACACGTCTACTTTACATCAGCACAATTTTGGAAACAACATTTTTTTTTGTTAGGAAGTTATAAGGGTTAAAATTCGACCAGCGATTTGTCATTTTTACAACGAAATTTACAAAACCATTTTTTTTAGGGACCACCTCACATTTGAAGTCAGTTTGAGGGGTCTATATGGCTGAAAATACCCAAAAGTGACACCATTCTAAAAACTGCACCCCTCAAGGTACTCAAAACCACATTCAAGAAGTTTATTAACCCTTCAGGTGCTTTACAGCAGCAGAAGCAACATGGAAGGAAAAAATGAACATTTAACTTTTTAGTCACAAAAATGATTTTTCAGCAACAATTTTTTTATTTTCCCAATGGTAAAAGGAGAAACTGAACCACGTACGTTGTTGTCCAATTTGTCCTGAGTACGCTGATACCTCATATGTGGGGGTAAACCACTGTTTGGGCGCACGGCAGGGCTTGGAAGGGAAGGAGCGCCATTTGACTTTTTGAATGAAAAATTGGCTGCACTCTTTAGCGGACACCATGTCACATTTGGAGAGCCCCCGTGTGCCTAAAAATTGGAGCTCCCCCACAAGTGACCCCATTTTGGAAACTAGACGCCCCAAGGAACTTATCTAGATGCATAGTGAGCCCTTTAAACCCCCAGGTGCTTCACAAATTGATCCGTAAAAATGAAAAAGTACTTTTTTTTCACAAAAAAATTCTTTTAGCTTCAATTTTTTCATTTTCACATGGACAACAGGATAAAATGGATCCTAAAATTTGTTTGGCAATTTCTCCTGAGTACACCGATACTTCACATGTGGGGGTAAACCACTGTTTGGGCACATGGTAAGGCTCGGAAGGGAAGGAGCGCCATTTGACTTTTTGAATGAAAAATTATCTCCATCGTTAGCGGACACCATGTCGCGTTTGGAGAGACCCTGTGTGCTTAAACATTGGAGCTCCCCCACAAGTGACCCCATTTTGGAAACTGGACCCCCCAAGGAACTTATCTAGATGCCTAGTGAGCACTTTAAACCCTCAGGTGCTTCACAAATTGATCCGTAAAAATGAAAAAGTACTTTTTTTTCACAAAAAATTTATTTTCGCCTCAATTTTTTCATTTTCACATGGGCAATAGGATAAAATGGATCCTAAAATTTGTTGAGCAATTTCTCCCGAGTACGCCGATACCTCATATGTGGGGGTAAACCACTGTTTGGGCACACGGCAGGGCTCGGAAGGGAAGGCGCGCCTTTTAACTTTTTGAATGGAAAATTACCGTATATACTCGAGTATAAGCCGAGATTTTCAGCCCAAATTTTTTTCACCCCCTCGTGGCTACGATCGCTCTGATTGGCTGTTGAAAGTGAAACTGCCAATCAGAGCGATTTGTAATATTTCACCTAAAAAACTGGTGAAATATTACAATCCAGCCATGGCCGATGCTGCAATATCATCGGCCATGGCTGGAAATACTAATGTGCCCCCACCCCACTCCTCCGATCGCCCCCCCAGCCCCCCGATCTGTGGTCCGCTCCCCTCCGTCCTGTGCTCCGCTCCCCCGTCCTCCTGTCCGCTTCCCCGTGCACCAATCACACCCCCCGCGCTCCAATCAAACCCCCCCGCACTCCGATCCCCCCCCCCGCACACAGCGACCCCCCCGTGCTCCGATCCACCCCCCCGCACAGCGATCCCTCACCCCGTGCTCCAATCCTTCCCCGTGCTCCAATCCTCCCTCCCGTGTTCCGATCCACCCCCCCCCCCATGATCCGATCCACCCCCCCGTGCTCCGACGCCCCCCCCGTGCCCTGATCTCCCCCCCCTTATACTTACCTGGCCGCCCGAGGTCCGTCCGTCTTCTTTCCTGGGCGCCGCCATCTTCCAAAATGGCGGGCGCATGTGCAGTGCGCCCGCCGAATCTGCCGGCCGGCAGATTCGTTCCAGAGTGAATTTTGATCACTGAGATAGATTATATCTCAGTGATCAGAATAAAAAAATAGTAAATGACCCCCCCCCCTTTGTCACCCCCATAGATAGGGACAATAAAAAAAATAAAGAATTTTTTTTTTTTTTCACTAAGGTTGGGGTAAGGGTTAGGGGTAGGGTTAGGGGTAGGGTTAGGGTTAGGGGTAGGGTTAGGGGTAGGGTTAGGGGTAGGGTTAGGGGTAGGGTTAGGGGTAGGGTTAGGGCTAGGGTTAGGGTTTCGGTATGTGCACACGTATTCTGGTCCTATGCGGATTTTTCCGCAGCGGATTTGAAAAATCCACAGTGCTAAACCGCTGCCGATTTATCGTGGATTTACCGCGGTTTTTCTGCGCATTTCACTGCGGTTTTACAACTGCGATTTTCTATTGGAGCAGTTGTAAAACCGCTGCGGAATCCGCACAAAGAAGTGACATGCTGCGGAATGTAAACCGCTGCGTTTCCGTGCAGTTTTTCCGCAGCATGTGTACAGCGATTTTTGGTTCCCATAGGTTCACATTGAACTGTAAACTCATGGGAAACTGCTGCGGATCCGCAGCGTTTTCCGCAGCGTGTGCACATACCTTTAGAATTAGGCTATGTGCACACGGTGCGGATTTGGCTGCGGATCCGCAGTGGATTGGCCGCTGCGGATTCGCAGCAGTTTTCCATCAGGTGTACAGTACCATGTAAACATATGGAAACCAAATCCGCTGTGCCCATGGTGCGGAAAATACCGCGCGGAAACGCTGCGTTGTATTTTCCGCAGCATGTCAATTCTTTGTGCGGATTCCGCAGCGTTTTACACCTGTTCCTCAATAGGAATCCACAGATGAAATCCGCACAAAAAACACTGGAAATCCGCGGAAAATCCGCAGGTAAAACGCAGTGCCTTTTACCCGCGCATTTTTCAAAAATGATGCTGAAAAATCTCATACGAATCCGCAATGTGGGCACATAGCCTTAGAGTTGGGTTGGAATTAGGGTTGTGGTTAGGGTTAGGGGTGTGTTGGGGTTAGGGTTGTGGTTAGGGGTGTGTTGGGGTTAGGGTTGTGATTAGGGTTATGGCTACAGTTGGGATAAGGGTTAGGGGTGTTGGGGGGTTAGTGTTGGAGGTAGAATTGAGGGGTTTCCACTGTTTAGGCACTTCAGGGGGTCTCCAAACGCAACATGGCGCCACCATTGATTCCAGCCAATCTTGTATTCAAAAATTCAAATGGTGCTCCCTCACTTCCGAGCCCTGACGTGTGCCCAAACAGTGGTTTACCCCCACATATGGGGTACCAGCATACTCAGGACAAACTGCGCAACAATTACTGGGGTCCAATTTCTCCTGTTACCCTTGAGAAAATAAAAAATTGCTTGCTAAAACATCATTTTTGAGGAAAGAAAAATGATTTTTTATTTTCACGGCTCTGCGTTGTAAACGTCTGTGAAGCACTTGGGGGTTCAAAGTGCTCACCACATATCTAGATAAGTTCCTTGGGGGGTCTAGTTTCCAAAATGGGGTCACTTGTGGGGGGTTTCTACTGTTTAGGCACACCAGGGGCTCTGCAAACGCAACGTGACGCCCGCAGACCATTCCATCAAAGTCTGCATTTCAAAAGTCACTACTTCCCTTCTGAGCCCCCACGTGTGCCCAAACAGTGGTTTACCCCCACATATGGGGTATCAGCGTACTCAAGAGAAACTGGACAACAACTTTTGGGGTCAAATTTCTCCTGTTACCCTTGGGAAAATAAAAAATTGCGGGCTAAAATTCATTTTTGAGAAAATAATTTTTTTTTTTTATTTTCATGGCTCTGCGTTATAAACTTCTGTGAAGCACTTGAGGGTTCAAAGTGCTCACTACACATCTAGATTAGTTCCTTTGGGGGTCTAGTTTCCAAAATGGGGTAATTTGTGGGGGATCTCCAATGTTTAGGCACACAGGGGCTCTCCAAACGCGACATGGTGTCCGCTAATGATTGGAGATAATTTTCCATTTAAAAAGCCAAATGGCGTGCCTTCCCTTCTGAGCCCTGCCGTGCGCCCAAACAGTGGTTTACCCCCACATATGGGGTATCTGCATACTCAGGACAAACTGGACAACAACTTTTGTGGTCCAATTTCTCCTATTACCATTGGCAAAATAGGAAATTCCAGGCTAAAAAATCATTTTTGAGAAAAGAAAAATTATTTTTTATTTTCATGGCTCTGCATTATAAACTTCTGTGAAGCACCTGGGGGTTTAAAGTGCTCAGTATGCATCTAGATAAGTTCCTTGGGGGGTCTAGTTTCCAAAATGGGGTCACTTGTGGGGGAGCTCCATTGCATAGGCACACAGGGGCTCTCCAAATGCGACATGGTGTCCGCTAACAATTGGAGCTACCGTATATACTCGAGTATAAGCCGACCCGAGTATAAGCCGACCCCCCTAATTTTGCCACAAAAAACTGGGAAAACTTATTGACTCGAGTATAAGCCTAGGGTGGAAATGCAGCATTTACCGGTGAATTTCAAAAATAAAAATAGATCATTATTTCCCCATAGCTGTGCCATATAGTGCTCTGCACCGTTCATATTTCCCCATAGGTGTGAACCATATAGTGCTCTGCACCGTTCATTGTGCCCCCTAGCTGTGCCATATACGGTGCTCTGCACCGTTCATTGTGCCCCATAGATGTGCCATATACGGTGCTCTGCACCGTTCACTGTGCCCCATAGCTGTGCCATATACGGTGCTCTGCACCGTTCACTGTGCCCCATAGCTGTGCCATATACGGTGCTCTGCACCGTTCACTGTGCCCCATAGCTGTGCTGTGCCATATACGGTGCTCTGCACCGTTCACTGTGCCCCATAGCTGTGCTGTGCCATATACAGTGCTCTGCACCGTTCACTGTGCCCCATAGCTGTGCTGTGCCATATACAGTGCTCTGCACCGTTCACTGTGCCCCATAGATGTTCCACATAAATTTGTGCCGCCGCCCCCTGGGCTAAACTACCACTCCCCCTGTCCCTGCAGATCGGGTGAAATGGGAGTTAACCCTTTCACCCGGCCTGCAGGGACGCGATCTTTCCATGACGCATATGCTGCGTCATGGGTCGGAATGGCACCGACTTTCATGACGCAGCGTATGCGTCAAAGGTCGGGAAGGGGTTAATAAGATGTGTAGTAGAGGGGTGACAAGGACACTAAACTTCAGGAGGGCAAATTTCCAACGGATGAGAGAGGATCTTGGTGCAATTAACTGGGACGATATCCTGAGACACAAAAATACACAAAGAAAATGGGAGACGTTTATTAGCATCCTGGATAGGACCTGTGCACAGTATATACCGTATGGTAATAAACATACTAGAAATAGGAGGAAACCAGTATGGCTAAATAGGGCTGTAAGGGGCGCAATAAGTGACAAAAAGAAAGAATATAGAGAATTAAAGGAAGTAGGTAGTGAGGAGGCATTAAATAAATACAGAAAATTACATCAATTCTGTAAAAAGCAAATCAAGGCAGCAAAGATTGAGACAGAGAGACTCATTGCCAGAGAGAGTAAAAATAATCCTAAAATATTCTTTAACTACATAAATAGTAAGAAACTAAAAAATGATCGTGTTGGCCCCTTACAAATAGCCTGGGTGCAATGGTGGATGAGGATGAGGAAAAAGCCAATCTGCTAAATGACTTTTTTTCATCAGTATTTACACAAGAAAATCCCATGACGACAAAATGATCAGTGATAAAAATTCCCCATTAAATGTCACCTGCTTAACCCAGCAGGAAGTGCGGCGGCGTCTAAAAATCACTAAAATTGACAAATCTCCGGGCCCGGATGGGATACACCCTCGAGTACTGCAGGAATTAAGTACAGTCATTGATAGACCATTATTTTTAATCTTTAGAGACTCCATAATAACAGGGTCTGTACCACAGGACTGGCGTATAGCAAATGTGGTGCCAATATTCAAAAAGGGGACAAAAACTGAACTCGGAAATTATAGGCCAGTAAGCTTAACCTCTACTGTGGGTAAAATCCTGGAGGGCATTCTAAGGGACGCTATACTGGAGTATCTGAAGAGGAAGAACCTCATGACCCAGTATCAGCACGGGTTTACTAGGGACCGTTCATGTCAGACTAATTTGATCAGTTTCTATGAAGAGGTAAGTTCCGGACTGGACCAAGGGAACCCAGTGGATGTAGTGTATATGGACTTTTCAAAAGCTTTTGATACGGTGCCACACAAAAGGTTGATACATAAAATGAGAATAATGGGGATAGGGGAAAATATGTGCAAGTGGGTTGAGAGCTGGCTCAGGGATAGGAAACAAAGGGTGGTTATTAATGGAGCACACTCGGACTGGGTAGCGGTTAGCAGTGGGGTACCACAGGGGCCAGTATTGGGCCCTCTTCTTTTTAACATATTTATTAATGACCTTATAGGGGGCATTCAGAGTAGAATTTCAATATTTGCAGATGACACTAAACTCTGCAGGGTAATCAATACAGAGGAGGACAATTTTATATTACAGGATGATTCATGTAAACTAGAAGCTTGGGCTGATAAATGGCAAATGAGCTTTAATGGGGATAAATGTAAGGTCATGCACTTGGGTAGAAGTAATAAGATGTATAATTATGTGCTTAATTCTAAAACTCTGGGCAAAACCGTCAATGAAAAAGACCTGGGTGTATGGGTGGATGACAAACTCATGTTCAGTGGCCAGTGTCAGGCAGCTGCTACAAAGGCAAATAAAATAATGGGATGCATTAAAAGAGGCATAGATGCACATGAGGAGAACATAATTTTACCTCTATACAAGTCACTAGTGCGACCACACTTAGAATACTGTGCACAGTTCTGGTCTCCGGTGTATAAGAAAGACATAGCTGAACTGGAGCGGGTGCAGAGAAGAGCGACCAAGGTTATTAGAGGACTGGGGGGTCTGCAATACCAAGATAGGTTATTACACTTGGGGCTATTTAGTTTGGAAAAACGAAGACTAAGGGGTGATCTTATGTTAATGTATAAATATATTAGGGGACAGTACAAAGACCTTTCTGGTGATCTTTATAATCATAGACCTGAGACAGAGACAAGGGGGCATCCTCTACGTCTGGAGGAAAGAAGGTTTAAGCATAATAACAGACGCGGGTTCTTTACTGTAAGAGCAGTGAGACTATGGAACTCTCTGCCGTATGATGCTGTAATGAGTGATTCGTTACTTAAATGTAAGAGGGGACTGGATACCTTTCTGGAAAAGTATAATGTTACAGGGTATATACACTAGATTCCTTGATAGGGCGTTGATCCAGGGAACTAGTCTGATTGCCGTATGTGGAGTCAGGAAGGAATTTTTTTTCCCCAAGGTGGAGCTTACTCTTTGCCACATGGGTTTTTTTGCCTTCCTCTGGATCAACATGTTAGGGCATGTTAGGTTAGGCGATGGGTTGGACTAGATGGACTTAGTCTTCCTTCAACCTTAATGACTATGTAACTATGAGGAGTAAGTTGCTCAAAGTCAGGAATTTGCAGCAAGGAGCAATAAAAGCTCTTCTACACCCATTGAAAAGAAAAGCTAAACCCTGAAGTAAAGGGGGGTCAACGCCTACCATATAGGTGCTGGCAATGAGAGACTAAAACTTATATTATACATTATCCTCACACCTGGTAATGGTGCAGTCACCAATGGTGTGGTGCAGATGTGGCACTTCGTGATGGTGCAGTTACTGGCAGTGTGGTGTAGATGTTGCATCTGGTGATGGTGCAGTCACCGGTGGTGTGGTGTAGTTGTGGCATCTGGTGATGGTGCAGTCACCGGTGGTGTGGTGCAGATGTGGCATCTGGTGATGGTGCAGTCACCGGTGGTGTGGTGTAGATGTGACATCTGGTGATGGTGCAGTCATCGGTGGTGTGGTGTAGATGTGGCATCTGGTGATGGTGCAGTCACCGGTGGTGTGGTGTAGATGTTGCATCTGGTGATGGTGCAGTCACCGGTGGTGTGGTGTGGTGTAGATGTTGCATCTGGTGATGGTGCAGTCATCGGTGGTGTGGTGTAGATGTTGCATCTGGTGATGGTGCAGTCACCGGTGGTGTGGTGTAGATGTGGCACCTGGTGATGGTGCAGTCACCGGTGGTGTGGTGTAGATGTGGCATCTGGTGATGGTGCAGTCACCGGTGGTGTGGTGTAGATGTTGCATCTGGTGATGGTGCAGTCATCGGTGGTGTGGTGTAGATGTTGCATCTGGTGATGGTGCAGTCACCGGTGGTGTGGTGTAGATGTGGCACCTGGTGATGGTGCAGTCACCGGTGGTGTGGTGTAGATGTGCATCTGGTGATGGTGCAGTCACCGGTGGTGTGGTGTAGATGTGACATCTGGTGATGGTGCAGTCACCGGTGGTGTGGTGTAGATGTGCATCTGGTGATGGTGCAGTCACCGGTGGTGTGGTGTAGATGTGACATCTGGTGATGGTGCAGTCACCGGTGGTGTGGTGTAGATGTGCATCTGGTGATGGTGCAGTCACCGGTGGTGTGGTGTAGATGTGACATCTGGTGATGGTGCAGTCACCGGTGGTGTGGTGTAGATGTGGCATCTGGTGATGGTGCAGTCACCGGTGGTGTGGTGCAGATGTGGCATCTGGTGATGGTGCAGTCACCGGTGGTGTGGTGTAGATGTGCATCTGGTGATGGTGCAGTCACCGGTGGTGTGGTGTAGATGTGGCATCTGGTGATGGTGCAGTCACCGGTGGTGTGGTGTAGATGTGGCATCTGGTGATGGTGCAGTCACCGGTGGTGTGGTGCAGATGTGGCATCTGGTGATGGTGCAGCAATATGTTATAAGGAAGGACAGCAGCTTACTATCAGTGACTGAAGCAATAGCTGTGGCTCACGTGCTTCCTTTTCCATGAATTGGTGTGAGATCCTGGTGGCCGCCATGGTACGGCATCCCCTTCATCTTCTCGTCGTTATTTCAGCCCTTGGTGTAGCACCGCACACTTACTGACCACTTGCTCTGCAATAAAATATCAATAAAAGAAACTTCAAATGAAAAGTCTGAGAAGCAGCGTCAGCGCGGTCTGTTGTTGTGCCTCTCGTTATTTCACATGGACGCTGCAGAATAACCTTGGTAGGGATGTTGTGGACTGGGGTATGTTACGGGGGTGAGCTGCCCCTCGCTGGCTGTCAATATTACTCTTCCTATGGATTTTCCTTCTTGAATACTCTGAAATCGTCACAGATCGTCCGCTCTGCCGATTTCTCCAGCTCTTAAGTGTTGAGTTCGCCTGTCATGAAGGGTTGAGTTCGCCTGTCATGAAGGGTTGAGTTCGCCTGGCATGAAGGGTTGAGTTCGCCTGGCATGAAGGGTTGAGTTCGCCTGGCATGAAGGGTTGAGTTCGCCTGGCATGAAGGGCCTGGGACTTGTCCTCTGGACCGTTCTTCAGACCTGAGCCTGTCCAGTGACTGCAGGATGACAGTATGGCGGTCGCCCTAAGTCCCTGCTCTTCAGTGACTGATGCACCTGGACCTAGTCTTGCTGTGCTTTTCTGTTCATGGACACTCCGGTTGTGGAGGGATCCACCTGGTTCTAATCTTTTTGCTCACTTGTGTTTGGAAGCATGTCCATCTGATGATGCCACCACATGAGACGTACAAATCTTTCGTAATCAATGTGTTTGTCCCATGTCCGCTGTTAATTTACCGCTCCAGGGTTACAACGGGGTAAAATATCTACCATGCTAAATATCTTAGCCGACTGATGGTTTTATTGGTAGTGCAGGTGAAAACCCATGTGAAGACTTGTCACCATGGGCACGTCCCAAAAGGCTGGAAGACGGTGTGACCTTGTACTGATGTCTGTGTCCAGTCTTACTGTTTGTCCACTGAACATGTTGGTAGTTTCCAGTAATGGCCGCTGCCCTGGGGCCTGAGACTGGGACGCTCCTCACATCATCCCTCTCGGCTGCAGACTTCGGAGGTGGCTGACACGGGTCACATCATCGGCCTCCGATAAACCAGAGATAGTTTCCATGGGTAGAGGTGGTGACCGAAATGGCTGCTCTTGTATCGGCCACCAGCCATATGTCACCTCCTGTCCCCTGCCCCCATCTGCGGGCTGCGCAGTCACAGACGCATTGTATTCGTGTCGCTCCTCCACATTGTCCTTCAGAGCGTAAATCTTTCCAGATGTGTAAAACGTAATGAGGTAGTAAGGCGCTGGAGAGCAGTAGTGGCGTCAGCGGCGTCCTGGAGCATTGCCAGCGTCCTGACTGCTCCATGACATCCCTTTAATCCTCCGGCAGCCACGTTACTGATGCCGCTCTCCTGCAAGGGTTAATGGTGCTTACTGTTCAATTGTCATGGTTGCAGGAGGCAATCACTGGTCAGTCAGTTGCCATGGTAACTTGTCTCCTGGTACTGCATTTTTAGTCCCAACGTGTTGTCATGGTTCCCATTGGCCAGTGTAACAAGTCGTTACTTAAAGAGGTAACGAGCACTATCCAGGCTGTGACCGCCGGGCAGTGAATCCCCTCCATATATGCCCCCTGCGGATGTGGTGATCAGGAGAGGCACCCACCAACGGGCGAGGATGTCTGTACCCCCAGCCGATGACACGGGATGGGAGAATCTGAGATTAGGCGAGCTCAGCCCCGCTGGCCGGGCCATGAACGGCGCCTCGTGATCGGCACAGCTTACAGGAGCAGTGATCTGACCCCAATATATGGCTGTGTGGAGGCTGCTCATCCGTAGACTCCACAGAGTGATAGGAAGGGGTTAAATACCAAAACTGGACGACCCCCTGATTATATGGCTCCACCATGACTGGACTCCTCCGCTGCCCTATGTAATTCACTGCTGCAACCACTGTGGATACATCAAGGGGTTATACTGCTCTGACTGTGGATACATCAAGGGGTTATACTGCTCTGACTGTGGATACATCAAGGGGTTATACTGCTCTGACTGTGGATACACCGGGGGGTTATACTGCTCTGACTGTGGATACACCGGGGGGTTATACCGCTCTGACTGTGGATACACCGGGGGGTTATACCGCTCTGACTGGATACATCAAGGGGTTATACTGCTCTGACTGTGGATACATCAAGGGGTTATACTGCTCTGACTGTGGATACATCAAGGGGTTATACTGCTCTGACTGTGGATACACCGGGGGGTTATACCGCTCTGACTCTGGATACACCGGGGGGTTATACTGCTCTGACTGTGGATACACCGGGGGGTTATACCGCTCTGACTGTGGATACACCGGGGGGTTATACTGCTCTGACTGTGGATACACCGGGGGGTTATACCGCTCTGACTGTGGATACACCGGGGGGTTATACCGCTCTGACTGTGGATACACCGGGGGGTTATACTGCTATGACTGTAGATACACCGGGGGGTTATACCGCTCTGACTGTGGATACACCGGGGGGTTATACCGCTCTGACTCTGGATACACCGGGGGGGTTATACCGCTCTGACTGTGGATACACCGGGGGGTTATACTGCTCTGACTGTGGATACACTGGGGGGTTATACTGCTCTGACTGTGGATACACCGGGGGGTTATACCGCTCTGACTGTGGATACACCGGGGGGTTATACTGCTCTGACTGTGGATACACCGGGGGGTTATACCGCTCTGACTGTGGATACACCGGGGGGTTATACTGCTCTGACTGTGGATACACCGGGGGGTTATACCGCTCTGACTGTGGATACACCGGGGGGTTATACCGCTATGACTGTGGATACACCGGGGGGTTATACCGCTCTGACTGTGGATACACCGGGGGGTTATACCGCTCTGACTGTGGATACACCGGGGGGTTATACTGCTATGACTGTAGATACACCGGGGGGTTATACTGCTCTGACTGTGGATACACCGGGGGGTTATACTGCTCTGACTGTGGATACACCGGGGGTTATACTGCTCTGACTGTGGATACACCGGGGGGTTATACTGCTCTGACTGTGGATACACCGGGGGGTTATACTGCTCTGACTGTGGATACATCGGGGGGTTATACTGCTCTGACTGTGGATACACCGGGGGGTTATACTGCTCTGACTGTGGATACACCGGGGGGTTATACTGCTCTGACTCTGGATACACCGGGGGGTTATACTGCTCTGACTGTGGATACACCGGGGGGTTATACTGCTCTGACTGTGGATACACCGGGGGGTTATACTGCTCTGACTGTGGATACACCGGGGGGTTATACCGCTCTGACTGTGGATACACCGGGGGGTTATACCGCTCTGACTCTGGATACACCGGGGGGTTATACTGCTCTGACTGTGGATACACCGGGGGGTTATACTGCTCTGACTGTGGATACACCGGGGGGTTATACTGCTCTGACTGTGGATACACTGGGGGGTTATACTGCTCTGACTGTGGATACACCGGGGGGTTATACCGCTCTGACTGTGGATACACCGGGGGGTTATACTGCTATGACTGTGGATACACCGGGGGGTTATACCGCTCTGACTGTGGATACACCGGGGGGTTATACTGCTATGACTGTGGATACACCGGGGGGTTATACCGCTCTGACTGTGGATACACCGGGGGGTTATACCGCTCTGACTGTGGATACACCGGGGGGTTATACTGCTATGACTGTAGATACACCGGGGGGTTATACTGCTCTGACTGTGGATACACCGGGGGGTTATACTGCTGTGACTGTGGATACACCTGGGGGTAATATGGCTCTGACTGTGGATACAACTGGGGGTTGTTGCACCACAATTTTCACGGTTGCCACTACAGCATTTGCGGCCACTGGGCTCTGAGAGCGGTCTGGAGCAGCTTCCCATTGCACGAGAACTGTGACCCGTTGGTCTTTTTTTTTTTTGCCTGCAAAGTCAACCTGCTGTGACATGCACAAGGCCATAAGAGTGTCCTTGGACTGGTTCTTATAAAAGGTTTCTCCCCGCACAACCAAGGGTGCCAAATAAGATAGGATAGAAAAACAAAGAGAAAGGGAAGGGATAATTACCAGTACATAATTGTCTCAGGACTAATAAACACGGAGTTCATTCTCCAAACTATTGCTGCAGGCTCCTTGGACAAACCGTGCTAGTTTTAGTGAGAGGAATGATTGCTCAAACCAGATCACTAATGCTCTAAGATCCCACTGCGCTGCCACCAATATGTCACGATTCACACCGTGACCGTCACCCCTACGTCACGGATCAGGGTGACTTTAGGCCAACAGACGGCTATCACATGTGCAGGGGGGCTTATCTTAGTTATCCCTCCACTGCTACAATGTGATGAAAACACACACAAGGCAATTGACCTCTTAGTTTACAGCAGGGGCTTATTCTAGGTATCCCACTGCTCTTCAATATACCACGAACTGCAGGGATTTATGTACAGTGGGGCAAAAAAGTATTTAGTCAGTCAGCAATAGTGCAAGTTCCACCACTTAAAAAGATGAGAGGCGTCTGTAATTTACATCTTAGGTAGACCTCAACTATGGGAGACAAACTGAGAAAAAAAAAATCCAGAAAATCACATTGTCTGTTTTTTTATCATTTTTTTTGCATATTATGGTGGAAAATAAGTATTTGGTCAGAAACAAACAATCAAGATTTCTGGCTCTCACAGACCTGTAACTTCTTCTTTAAGAGTCTCCTCTTTCCTCCACTCATTACCTGTAGTAATGGCACCTGTTTAAACTTGTTATCAGTATAAAAAGACACCTGTGCACACCCTCAAACAGTCTGACTCCAAACTCCACTATGGTGAAGACCAAAGAGCTGTCAAGGGACACCAGAAACAAAATTGTAGCCCTGCACCAGGCTGGGAAGACTGAATCTGCAATAGCCAACCAGCTTGGAGTGAAGAAATCAACAGTGGGAGCAATAATTAGAAAATGGAAGACATACAAGACCACTGATAATCTCCCTCGATCTGGGGCTCCACGCAAAATCCCACCCCGTGGGGTCAGAATGATCACAAGAACGGTGAGCAAAAATCCCAGAACCACGCGGGGGGACCTAGTGAATGAACTGCAGAGAGCTGGGACCAATGTAACAAGGCCTACCATAAGTAACACACTACGCCACCATGGACTCAGATCCTGCAGTGCCAGACGTGTCCCACTGCTTAAGCCAGTACATGTCCGGGCCCGTCTGAAGTTTGCTAGAGAGCATTTGGATGATCCAGAGGAGTTTTGGGAGAATGTCCTATGGTCTGATGAAACCAAACTGGAACTGTTTGGTAGAAACACAACTTGTGGTGTTTGGAGGAAAAAGAATACTGAGCTGCATCCATCAAACACCATACCTACTGTAAAGCATGGTGGTGGAAACATCATGCTTTGAGGCTGTTTCTCTGCAAAGGGGCCAGGACGACTGATCCGGGTACACGAAAGAATGAATGGGGCCACGTATCGTGAGATTTTGAGTGCAAACCACCTTCCATCAGCAAGGGCATTGAAGATGAAACGTGGCTGGGTCTTTCAACATGACAATGATCCAAAGCACACCGCCAGGGCAACGAAGGAGTGGCTTCGTAAGAAGCATTTCAAGGTCCTGGAGTGGCCTAGCCAGTCTCCAGATCTCAACCCTATAGAAAACCTTTGGAGGGAGTTGAAAGTCCGTGTTGCCAAGCGAAAAGCCAAAAACATCACTGCTCTAGAGGAGATCTGCATGGAGGAATGGGCCAACATACCAACAACAGTGTGTGGCAACCTTGTGGAGACTTACAGAAAACGTTTGACCTCAGTCGTTGCCAACAAAGGATATATTACAAAGTATTGAGATGAAATTTTTTTTCTGACCAAATACTTATTTTCCACCATAATATGCAAATAAAATGTTAAAAAAACAGACAATGTGATTTTCTGGATTTTTTTTCCCAGTTTGTCTCCCATAGTTGAGGTCTACCTATGATGTAAATTACAGACGCCTCTCATATTTTTAAGTGGTGGAACTTGCACTATTGCTGACTGACTAAATACTTTTTTGCCCAACTGTATATCCCATTGTACAGTTCCGCTTGAGAACTTGCAGCTCTCTGTCGCCCCCCTTACCCTCAGGTCAGACTAGGTATTGCACCTGGGGTAATTAGTCGCCAGAAAGGCTGCCTGCTATGCACTGGCTATTGGGCACGCTGCAGCGACGCGATAAACTACTCCCACTCAGGCAGGAACAATAATTATCAACGCCGCCGTCGCTACAACGACTCCCAAGTACCCAGAACAAGGTGTGCCGCCAACAGCTTCGATTAGACGGGTCCGAATCCAACACAAAACAGTAGCGTAATTCCCTTCAGAAGGCCTAGGGTATGTTTTAGAGCAAGAAGAATGAAACTAGTATTTTTATAGTTTACTCTGAAAGATTAGGCAGTGTTTATAAAAATATCACAAGGATGTTACAATAAGAGACAATTGAAAGTATGTACAAAGTAATTATAAAATAACAGGGATTAAATGAGAAATTAACACTTATGTGTTCAGATCATTTCAGGCAAAACCAGGCTAGTGGGTGGAGCTCCAAATATCCCAGTTCATCAGTGCTGGCAGTAAGAGCTCCTCAGGTAAGACTAACTGCTGGGTGCCTTCCAGAAAACTTATAACTGCAGCCTGGTGACATCACTGAAAGGGCTGGTTTCCCCAGACCCTCCCCTCTCCTCAGACTTATCAAATTTAACACTAATTCTTATAATTCTCGTATCTTTGCTCCAGAACATGTCAGAATCATAACACACCCCTCATTCCTTTTATTTTACAATTGGCTTTCTATTGGTACCAAATTTGGGCTAGTTGAAACACACGGTTTTGGAGAAATCCGTACTTTGTCCCCGTTGGGTTTAGAGGCTCATGCTTTCAGTGGCTGACAGATCCGCCGATGGAAAGTGTCAACGTGGACTTATTATTTTCCTAGCCTAAATCGGTGACCCAATATCTTATCATAATAGAACAAAGACCCTCATGGATTTTGGGAGGCCTAGACCAGTTTCAGCTGGTATAACTGTCAATTGCGGCTACCGGTCGTATAAATTCTTGTGGTGGGAGGGAATGAGTAAGTTGCCCAGAACCTGGAATTTGCAGCTAGAAACAATAATATCTCTTCTACACACACATTTCAGCAAGCAGAAACACAGAGAGAAGGGGAGTTTAAGCCCACAGCGTGGGTGCAAACAGGCAAAGCTACAAAATCATATTGCATTTCATACATTATCGTGACCGTTATACCGCTCTTGCTGTGGATACAACGGGGGTGGGGGGGGGGGTGGGGAGTTATACCGCTGTGAATGTGGATACACCGGGGGGTTATACCGCTCTGACTGTGGATACATCGGGGGGTTATACTGCTCTGACTGTGGATATACCGGGGGGTTATACCGCTCTGACTGTGGATACACCGGGGGGTTATACTGCTGTGACTGTGGATACACCGGGGGGTTATACCGCTCTGACTGTGGATACACCGGGGGGTTATACCGCTCTGACTGTGGATACATCGGGGGGTTATACTGCTCTGACTGTGGATACATCGGGGGGTTATACCGCTCTGACTGTGGATACATCGGGGGGTTATACCGCTCTGACTGGATACATCGGGGGGTTATACCGCTCTGACTGGATACATCGGGGGGTTATACCGCTCTGACTGTGGATACACCGGGGGGTTATACCGCTCTGACTGTGGATATACCGGGGGGTTATACCGCTCTGACTGTGGATACACTGGGGGGTTATACTGCTCTGACTGTGGATACATCGGGGGGTTATACCGCTCTGACTGTGGATACATCGGGGGGTTATACCGCTCTGACTGTGGATACACCGGGGGGTTATACCGCTCTGACTGTGGATACACCGGGGGTTATACCGCTCTGACTGTGGATACACCGGGGGGTTATACTGCTCTGACTGTGGATACACCGGGGGGTTATACCGCTCTGACTGTGGATACACCGGGGGGTTATACTGCTCTGACTGTGGATACATCGGGGGGTTATACCGCTCTGACTGTGGATACACCGGGGGGTTATACCGCTCTGACTGTGGATACATCTGGGGGTTATACCGCTCTGACTGTGGATACATCGGGGGGTTATACCGCTCTGACTGTGGATACACCGGGGGGTTATACCGCTCTGACTGTGGATACATCGGGGGGTTATACCGCTCTGACTGTGGATACACCGGGGAGTTATACCGCTCTGACAGTGGATACACCGGGGGGGTTATACCGCTCTGACTGTGGATACATCGGGGGGTTATACCGCTCTGACTGGATACAGCGGGGGGTTATACTGCTCTGACTGTGGATACATCGGGGGGTTATACCGCTCTGACTGTGGATACATCGGGGGGTTATACCGCTCTGACTGGATACATCGGGGGGTTATACCGCTCTGACTGGATACATCGGGGGGTTATACCGCTCTGACTGTGGATACACCGGGGGGTTATACCGCTCTGACTGTGGATATACCGGGGGGTTATACCGCTCTGACTGTGGATACACTGGGGGGTTATACTGCTCTGACTGTGGATACATCGGGGGGTTATACCGCTCTGACTGTGGATACACCGGGGGGTTATACCGCTCTGACTGTGGATACACCGGGGGTTATACCGCTCTGACTGTGGATACACCGGGGGGTTATACTGCTCTGACTGTGGATACACCGGGGGGTTATACTGCTGTGACTGTGGATACACCGGGGGGTTATACCGCTCTGACTGTGGATACACTGGGGGGTTATACTGCTCTGACTGTGGATACACCGGGGGGTTATACCGCTCTGACTGTGGATACACCGGGGGGTTATACTGCTCTGACTGTGGATACACCGGGGGGTTATACTGCTGTGACTGTGGATACACCGGGGGGTTATACCGCTCTGACTGTGGATACACTGGGGGGTTATACCGCTCTGACTGTGGATACATCGGGGGGTTATACCGCTCTGACTGTGGATACACCGGGGGTTATACCGCTCTGACTGTGGATACATCGGGGGGTTATACCGCTCTGACTGTGGATACACCGGGGGGTTATACCGCTCTGACTGTGGATACACCGGGGGGTTATACCGCTCTGACTGTGGATACACCGGGGGTTTATACCGCTCTGACTGTGGATACACCGGGGGGTTATACTGCTCTGACTGTGGATACATCGGGGGGTTATACCGCTCTGACTGTGGATACACCGGGGGGTTATACTGCTGTGACTGTGGATACATCGGGGGGTTATACCGCTCTGACTGTGGATACACCGGGGGGTTATACTGCTCTGACTGTGGATACACCGGGGGGTTATACCGCTCTGACTGTGGATACACCGGGGGTTATACCGCTCTGACTGTGGATACATCGGGGGGTTATACCGCTCTGACTGTGGATACACCGGGGGGTTATACCGCTCTGACTGTGGATACAACGGGGGGTTATACTGCTGTGACTGTGGATACATCGGGGGGTTATACCGCTCTGACTGTGGATACACCGGGGGGTTATACTGCTCTGACTGTGGATACACCGGGGGGTTATACCGCTCTGACTGTGGATACACCGGGGGGTTATACTGCTGTGACTGTGGATACACCTGGGGGTTATACTGCTGACTGTGGATACCTCGTGGGGTTATACCGCTCTGACTGTGGATACATCGGGGGGTTATACCGCTCTGACTGTGGATACACCGGGGGGTTATACCGCTCTGACTGTGGATACACCGGGGGGTTATACTGCTGTGACTGTGGATACATCGGGGGGTTATACCGCTCTGACTGTGGATACACCGGGGGGTTATACCGCTCTGACTGTGGATACACCGGGGGGTTATACCGCTCTGACTGTGGATACACCGGGGGGTTATACTGCTCTGACTGTGGATACACCGGGGGGTTATACCGCTCTGACTGTGGATACACTGGGGGGTTATACTGCTCTGACTGTGGATACACCGGGGGGTTATACCGCTCTGACTGTGGATACACCGGGGGGTTATACTGCTCTGACTGTGGATACATCGGGGGGTTATACCGCTCTGACTGTGGATACATCGGGGGGTTATACCGCTCTGACTGTGGATACATCGGGGGGTTATACCGCTCTGACTGTGGATACACCGGGGGGTTATACTGCTCTGACTGTGGATACACCGGGGGGTTATACCGCTCTGACTGTGGATACACTGGGGGGGTTATACTGCTCTGACTGTGGATACACCGGGGGGTTATACTGCTCTGACTGTGGATACACCGGGGGGTTATACCGCTCTGACTGTGGATACACTGGGGGGGTTATACTGCTCTGACTGTGGATACACCGGGGGGTTATACCGCTCTGACTGTGGATACACCGGGGGGTTATACCGCTCTGACTGTGGATACACCGGGGGGTTATACTGCTGTGACTGTGGATACATCGGGGGGTTATACCGCTCTGACTGTGGATACACCGGGGGGTTATACTGCTCTGACTGTGGATACATCGGGGGGTTATACTGCTCTGACTGTGGATACACCGGGGGGTTATACTGCTCTGACTGTGGATACACCGGGGGGTTATACTGCTCTGACTGTGGATACACCGGGGGGTTATACTGCTCTGACTGTGGATACACTGGGGGGTTATACCGCTCTGACTGTGGATACACTGGGGGGGTTATACTGCTCTGACTGTGGATACACCGGGGGGTTATACCGCTCTGACTGTGGATACACCGGGGGGTTATACCGCTCTGACTGTGGATACATCGGGGGGTTATACCGCTCTGACTGTGGATACACCGGGGGGTTATACTGCTCTGACTGTGGATACACCGGGGGGTTATACCGCTCTGACTGTGGATACACTGGGGGGGTTATACTGCTCTGACTGTGGATACACCGGGGGGTTATACTGCTCTGACTGTGGATACACCGGGGGGTTATACCGCTCTGACTGTGGATACACTGGGGGGGTTATACTGCTCTGACTGTGGATACACCGGGGGGTTATACCGCTCTGACTGTGGATACACCGGGGGGTTATACCGCTCTGACTGTGGATACACCGGGGGTTATACCGCTCTGACTGTGGATACACCGGGGGGTTATACCGCTCTGACTGTGGATACACCGGGGGTTATACCGCTCTGACTGTGGATACACCGGGGGGTTATACCGCTCTGACTGTGGATACACCGGGGGTTATACCGCTCTGACTGTGGATACACCGGGGGGTTATACCGCTCTGACTGTGGATACACCGGGGGTTATACCGCTCTGACTGTGGATACACCGGGGGGTTATACCGCTCTGACTGTGGATACACCGGGGGGTTATACTGCTCTGACTGTGGATACACCGGGGGGTTATACCGCTCTGACTGTGGATACACCGGGGGTTATACTGCTCTGACTGTGGATACACCGGGGGGTTATACCGCTCTGACTGTGGATACATCGGGGGGTTATACCGCTCTGACTGGATACATCGGGGGGTTATACCGCTCTGACTGTGGATACACCGGGGGGTTATACCGCTCTGACTGTGGATACACCGGGGGGTTATACCGCTCTGACTGTGGATACACTGGGGGGGTTATACTGCTCTGACTGTGGATACACCGGGGGTTATACCGCTCTGACTGTGGATACACCGGGGGGTTATACCGCTCTGACTGTGGATACACCGGGGGGTTATACCGCTCTGACTGTGGATACACCGGGGGGTTATACCGCTCTGACTGTGGATACACCGGGGGGTTATACCGCTCTGACTGTGGATACACATTTCTGCTTTCCCCACAATGGTTGCTGGTGTCCGTCACCCAGAATAATCGGAGAGTTATCTGATTACTTTGTGATATGTGAAACTCCCTGATTTATCTGTTAGACAGATTTATACATAAATGTTTGGGTAGTGGACCCCGCTGGAGAGGCTGCATCAGTGGGGAGGGGTGCGGAACCTGTCGGGGGGCGACAGCGGTGGAGGACGTGGCACCAGTGCAGTCAGTCGGATTGAGGGAGCCACAGGACAGGAGGAGTGGTACTGTGCAGTGTATATATACAGGAGGAGTGGTACTGTGCAGTGTATATATACAGGAGGAGTGGTACTGTGCAGTGTATATATACAGGACAGGAGGAGTGGAACTGTGCAGTGTATATATACAGGACAGGAGGAGTGGTACTGTGCAGTGTATATATACAGGACAGGAGGAGTGGTACTGTGCAGTGTATATATACAGAACAGGAGGAGGGTACTGTGCAGTGTATATATACAGGACAGGAGGAGTGGTACTGTGCAGTGTATATATACAGAACAGGAGGAGGGTACTGTGCAGTGTATATATACAGGACAGGAGGAGTGGAACTGTGCAGTGTATATATACAGGACATGAGTGGTACTGTGCAGTGTATATATACAGGACAGGAGGAGTGGTACTGTGCAGTGTATATATACAGGACAGGAGGAGTGGTACTGTGCAGTGTATATATACAGGACAGGAGGAGTGGAACTGTGCAGTGTATATATACAGAACAGGAGGAGGGTACTGTGCAGTGTATATATACAGGAGGAGTGGTACTGTGCAGTGTATATATACAGGAGGAGTGGTACTGTGCAGTGTATATATACAGGACAGGAGGAGTGGTACTGTGCAGTGTATATATACAGAACAGGAGGAGGGTACTGTGCAGTGTATATATACAGGAGGAGTGGTACTGTGCAGTGTATATATACAGGAGGAGTGGTACTGTGCAGTGTATATATACAGGACAGGAGGAGTGGTACTGTGCAGTGTTTATATACAGGAGGAGTGGTACTGTGCAGTGTATATATAGAGGACAGGAGGAGTGGAACTGTGCAGTGTATATATACAGGAGGAGTGGCACTGTGCAGTGTATATATAGAGGACAGGAGGAGTGGAACTGTGCAGTGTATATATACAGGAGGAGTGGTACTGTGCAGTGTATATATACAGGACAGGAGGAGTGGAACTGTGCAGTGTATATATATACAGGAGGAGCGGTACTGTGCAGAGTATATATACAGGACAGGAGGAGTGGAACTGTGCAGTGTATATATACAGGAGGAGTGGTACTGTGCAGTGTATATATACAGGACAGGAGGAGTGGTACTGTGCAGTGTATATATACAGGACATGAGTGGTACTGTGCAGTGTATATATACAGGACAGGAGGAGTGGTACTGTGCAGTGTATATATACAGGACAGGAGGAGTGGAACTGTGCAGTGTATATATACAGGAGGAGTGGTACTGTGCAGTGTATATATACAGGACAGGAGGAGTGGTACTGTGCAGTGTATATATACAGGACATGAGTGGTACTGTGCAGTGTATATATACAGGACAGGAGGAGTGGTACTGTGCAGTGTATATATATACAGGAGGAGTGGTACTGTGCAGTGTATATATACAGGAGGAGGAGTGGTACTGTGCAGTGTATATATACAGGACAGGAGGAGTGGTACTGTGCAGTGTATATATATACAGGAGGAGTGGTACTGTGCAGTGTATATATACAGGAGGAGGAGTGGTACTGTGCAGTGTATATATACAGGACAGGAGGAGTGGTACTGTGCAGTGTATTTATACAGGACAGGAGGAGTGGTACTGTGCAGTGTATATATATACAGGAGGAGTGGTACTGTGCAGTGTATATATACAGGACAGGAGGAGTGGTACTGTGCAGTGTATATATATACAGGAGGAGTGGTACTGTGCAGTGTATATATACAGGAGGAGGAGTGGTACTGTGCAGTGTATTTATACAGGACAGGAGGAGTGGTACTGTGCAGTGTATTTATACAGGACAGGAGGAGTGGTACTGTGCAGTGTATATATACAGGAGGAGTGGTACTGTGCAGTGTATATATACAGGAGGAGTGGTACTGTGCAGTGTATTTATACAGGACAGGAGGAGTGGTACTGTGCAGTGTATATATACAGGAGGAGTGGTACTGTGCAGTGTATTTATACAGGACAGGAGGAGTGGTACTGTGCAGTGTATATATACAGGACAGGAGGAGTGGTACTGTGCAGTGTATATATACAGGACAGGAGGAGTGGTACTGTGCAGTGTATATATACAGGAGGAGGAGTGGTACTGTGCAGTGTATATATACAGGACAGGAGGAGTGGTATTGTGCAGTGTATATATACAGGAGGAGTGGTACTGTGCAGTGTATATATACAGGAGGAGTGGTACTGTGCAGTGTATATATACAGGACAGGAGGAGTGGTACTGTGCAGTGTATATATACAGGACAGGAGGAGTGGTACTGTGCAGTGTATATATACAGGACAGGAGGAGTGGTACTGTGCAGTGTATATATACAGGAGGAGTGGTACTGTGCAGTGTATATATACAGGAGGAGTGGTACTGTGCAGTGTATATATATACAGGAGGAGTGGTACTGTGCAGTGTATATATACAGGACAGGAGGAGTGGTACTGTGCAGTGTATATATACAGGACAGGAGGAGTGGTACTGTGCAGTGTATATATACAGGACAGGAGGAGTGGTA